>NW_025999842.1:27544431-27549524 GCF_001458135.2 Marmota marmota marmota | reverse complement strand
AGGGAGGGAGGGAGGGAGGGAGGAAGGAGACTGAGAAGGACCATGGTATCAAGGGGCATTTTCTGTCCATCCATCAATCCACCGCATTCATCAAGGGCTTGTGCACCCACTATGTGCCAATTCCTGTGGATATAGAATAATGACATGGCCCCTTTCTCAAGGAGTCTACATCAGGGCAGGGGAGAAGATACATTAAAGTGTTTTGTGTTTTAGATTGGGGTAAAACACAGGAAACTCTAGAAAAATATACAAGGCCTTCTAAACCAGTATGCAGTGGGGTGGGCTGTCAGGGGCTCTGTGGAAAACTTCCTGTTTTCTGAAAACTGTCTTGTGATATATAGTTCACTCTTCTGCTAAGGTCTCTTCCAGTCTAAAAAGGGAGGTAGAGGACTGTTACAAAGGTTGTGTTGAGAGAGATGGTAGAAAGCACCCTTCCAATCACCAGACCTCTGGGTTTGATTGCTAGTTCTGCCACTCATTGGCTACTCCAAAAATTAAAAAAAAAAAATACTATTTTATCCATTTACCATACCCCCTTCCTAAATCAAAAGACAAGGGAGAAAGGAAAGGCTTTCCCATCAATGAGCAGATCTTAGACCATTCTGCCTCCAGAAGACCCATTCCTTTAAAATGCTCTTCATCTTTATCTACAAAGAGTAAGAAATAGACCCAGGAAACTGGGAAAGCCTACTTGCTGAACTTGGCTGAGTTTTAATGTTCAGCCTCCAAAAGACACTCTGACACAAGTTTTTATTTGTTTGTGTACACAAAAGAGAAAGTTCATGTTCACTGGCTTCCAAGTAATTCAACCTATGGTGTTGCTTGACTAATGGTTGGTGAGTGAGAGATGGGTCTTGGAGCAGAGTGTGTAGCATATGTGTGTGCTCAGTAAGGGCTTGCTAAGTAACAGAATGAAAGAAAAAAAGTATTGCCAGCTTGCTCCTGATTCTACTGTGCACCTCATTATAAATTGTTTTGCTCCAATCTAAGAAAATAAATATGGAGAACAATCCAGAAAAGAGACCCAGGTCTTCTAGACTCCAGTGGATGCTGAGTTGCAGAGTTTTAACTTGACACACATTGCAATACTATGCTCTGTATTCTTAGCACCGTATTGCCAAGTACTTTCTGGTACTTCCCACTCATGAGAAGAAGACCACTGCTAACAGCAACAGCGATAAGACAATACCATGTGCGAGAGGCTTTCCACCTTAACAAATAGCAAATCATATCTCCACATTTATTTGCCCCCTCATTTGGCAGAAGAAATTTAGTTCTAGGGTCAGACTGAGCATTCGAGGCTCATAGAGAGTCCCACTGCCCCTTGATATTATTTTGCTCTAAGAATAAGCAAACAGAAACACCTACCTAGCTCCATGTACCTGGCACACAGTGGGGCTTTACAACAGTGGGATGTATGAGAAGCTGCCTAGTGGTACTCACAATGAAAGCTGAAGCTTAAAGGGGCTCACCTTTGTTCAGCCCCAGAAGGGAATAGGGACAGGTCCTCTGACTCCCCAAACCTTGGGAAGTAGTGCAGTTCATTTTTGGTTTTCTAACACAAAACAAAACAACTAGAGAAACAAGAAGGCAGACTCCATTCAGGAAGAGATTGGCCACCCAGCCTTCTTCAGCCTCTTAATTTTCTGTGATTTTCAAAGTCTGACTTGATTTCCATATAGCCCAGAATCACAGAGCACTCAAATTAGAGAGGGCCATAGTACTCATTAATTTAATCAATTTACAGATGAGGAAACCGAGACGCTTCAAGACAAAACTTGTCCTTGGTCACTCATCTAGAAATAGAGACCACCCCAGAACTCAGATCTTTTAACGCAGAGTCCAGCTCTCTTTGAAATATTCATTCCACAGCATTGAGCTACCTCTCATTTCCCAGAAGGACTTCTAGAAGCTCCAATTAAGGCAATTTCGCTCATTTACTAGTGAAGTAATCAAAATTAAGAACAGTGTTTTGTAATCTTAAAGCAATAGTTCAGCATCTCTGCAACTTCAGCCTCCTATGCTTTTACAGATTTTTCTTCAAATTCCCTGTTAGTACTTAAAGTTTGCTGTATCCCAAGGGATAAGAAAGTATGGGAGGTCTCTTTCTGTTTTGTAGTATGAATGCTGTGATCTACAAGAAAATACTAAGTGGATGCTTAGTACTTAAGAGGCACTATTCATAGATGTTGAGAAAAAGTCAATGATCAATGAATCACTGAATTTGATCGGTGCAGATTGGCAACCTGGGTCTAAAAGATTTTTAAAAACACTCCGGTCTTCCCTCTATAGCAGGTTTGGGATCTGCTTTATCCAGATTAGTGTTTCAACACTACTAGAAGCGATTGTTATGTAAAACTGGGTAGCCTGGTTTAAATGTGGCTAACATATTTGAGAACAGGCTATGATTCCTTATTATGTGACTAAGTATATCAGGACCACGTATTTGATCTCTGCCAATGCAATGAAAAGCATCATACATTCTAGTATGCTTTGTTTCCAATGGATCTAGTTCACACAGTACTCTTTATCCTATTCTAGTAAGTAATTTCAGAATTCACATCACTTACAAAGATGCCGAGTGGCTATTTAGGGAAGTCTGTTTCAAAAAAAAAAAAAAATCCCTCCCAAACAAAACAAACCTCCCCCTCTCCTCTCCCTCCCCCAAACCCCACGTGCTTTGTGCAAGAAGGAGTCAACCAGTGGGATTCACAGGAGGTCCCCAAGTCAAATGCTGCAGCTGCGTTTTAAAAAAGGGTTGGATAAACTACAGCCTGTTAATAACATCTGTATCTATGCAAGCTAAGATGATGATAGGGGTAATCAGATCTCATGCTTCAGGGCATAAGATGATTGCCTGCTGGGAGGAGAGGATTTGGCCTTTCAGGTATAGGAGTTCACAACTCAGGGACCAGGTTGCAGACATTGCTCCCAGTCTCTAAAATTTCATATGTAACTACATGAATATGGGATAGATAAAAAAGGGATTTGAAGTCTAACCTTTCTGTCCAGTCAGGACATTAAATAATGAGATATTTGAAACACCCACCTGTACCAATACAAATATTTAGATGACTTTTTTGAAGGTTGAGGTTCTTTGATATGTTCTGACCATCTTTTAGTGCTAAGTGGATGCTTAGTACTGAAAAACAACAATGAAAACAGTGGAGGTAATTCAACTTTAGTCCCTGCACTTATGACTAGCTACAATAATGTATAATTACCCAAGTATTCATAATTGTACACATTTGTATCCCTAAATATAAGTATTTCCAATTGCATTAGCTAAATAATAATTGTAATTGCATATTTGGGGTATACAAGAAATGCATTCATTCTAATGTCCTGATCACTAAAGTAATTTTTATTTATTAATTTATTGTGGTGTTAGGGATTGAACCCAGGGCCTAGTGTATGCTAGGCAAGTGCTGTATCACTAAGCGATATCCTGAGAGTCTAAAGTAATTTTAAAAATTTGATATTTGGAAGAGTGAGAAAGAAATTATGCAAAATTATTTTACCTTTGCTTTTGATTTTAAAATATTTTTAAACCCCAGGAGGGGTACACTTTACTAGAATGGCGTAATTTAATCAATTTTGAAAACACTCGTGTAAGTGGGAGCAGGGTCATGGAGCTCCATTTATTTAGTTATGTAAACCATACTGAAGGTCAGACAGCTATCAGCACTGCAGAGACACGGATAATCTTTTCAAGTAGTGGATTTCTAGCAGAGTGGTTAGAGTTGTTTGGCATGAAACACATTCTTACTATGGGCTTCCTTGCTATTACTAAACCATTCACTTCAGTTGCACCCAGAGGGACTGTTCTGGAAAATATGGCTGTTAAATGCAATTTTTTAAATGATGCACATAAACAGTTTTTAAAGGGGGGGTGGGAACCCTGCAGCTGTTTGGCTGCAGACAGACATGAGAAATTAGTCAGAAGCCCAAAGCATCATAGTTAATAACCATTATTCTGTTGTCTGGGATGTTTGTTTAAATACTATTGACATTGTGTATGTATTGTCATCTTCTCTAAATTGTAGCTCTTAACCACTGAAATCTTGTTAAAGACCACCTAGGGTTTCCTCTGTATGATGCTGAAGAGTGTATTCACCTGATGGATAAACAAAACCCAGAATTTGTTGTTGTTGTTGTTGTTTCAATTTTCCCCTCATGTGCAACTAGCAGGAAAATTTCTGGACTGAAGGAAGAGATTGCTTGAGTACAGTAGAAATAGACACAGTGGAGTCCCAACCTTTGTATTTCTCGTCTAGTGATAAAAAAAAAAAAAAAGAACAAACCCATCAACTGATTAATACAATTCAGTTCTGCTTAAAATTCAGATCTGTTTGGTATGAGAGTGTATTTTAAAAGACTCATACTTGCCATTAAGTGTGAAGAAATCAGTAACTATTCTTTTCATCAACAGCGTGTTGGGTTTTTTTTCTTCCCCATTTAAATTTTGCTTATTAAGTGAGGTCATTTGGGAGAAGAGTGGCTCTGGTAGGTGGTGTGTGTGTGGGGGGGGGGGATGGAGGGGACAATCTAACAGCCTGACTCCCAAGTCGAGAGCTCCAGATCATGGGCCATTCAGTACAAAGCGTTTTATATCTTGACTTATGAGGAGACAATAGCCGGTCTTACAAAGGCACCACCTGTGATTTAACACGGTTGACATCTTTGTTAAGGAGGCGCGGAGGGCGGAACAGAGACAGCACGTGCACAATCCGGAGCTTGTTACCACGACCCAAGTTCGAGGCAGGCGGCTGCCCACGGTCACTGAGGCTTCGCTCCCAGTTCTGGAAGGGGAGGTGGGCAAAGAGAAAGGAAACCGAGCCCGTGCGCTCTGATTGAGCCAAAGCTCTGGACTTCACGGCTCCCAATCGCCAAGCTGCCCCCATTTGCCAGATGGGGAAAGTGGAGGTCGGGTGCGCAGCGCGTCTGGCTCTGCAAGTGCGCGCATCCGCGACGCGCGGAGTCGGCGGGGCCGAGGGGCTGGGGGCGCAGAGGGCGGCGCGGCCGCGGGTGGGACGCCCGAGTCCTGGTCCCGGGCCCAACCTTCAGGCCGGTGGCTTTTTGCTTCCTTCCCG
>NW_025999842.1:27533337-27541538 GCF_001458135.2 Marmota marmota marmota | reverse complement strand
GCCCGGCGGGCCGCACAAAGGGCGGATTAATTGGGGCCGCGGCTGAGCGGTTCGCTCTAGCTCCACTCAGCCTGCGCCGCGGGGCGCCCCATTGACTGGGCCCCGAGCCCCACTTTTCACAAACTCCAAACAAAAGTCAATTTCTTTTTTATAAGGAGGAGGAGGGGGCCGTGGCCAAGATTCTCCACTCGCTCCTGGCCTCACTCTGGCTGCGGGGGCGGGGGGGGGCGGTGTCAAGGAACTGGAGGGACCTCGGGGAACCCAGGAGTGGGAAGGACGCGGGTGTGCCGGCCGGTTCCCTGTCCCCGCCTCCGCTATCCCCTCCGGACGCGTGTCACACCCTCCCGGCTGCACCCTACAGGCGGAAGTTGAGATCCCAGCCAGAGCCCAGCTAGCTTCAGGGAAACGAGGTGGTGACTGCACCGAGGTGGGGATTGGGGCACCCAGTTGGGAGAAGTACAGGCAGGTAGTTTAGGAAAGGGAAAATCTGCCTCATTGGTATTCTAGGCCCAGAGGGGTGACCGTTCTTTGGATAGTTAGTGCATTGAGCAACTACTATGTTCCTAGGGAGCTTGACTTCAACATACAGACACAGCAGGTGAGGGAGAGGGGTCCTGGTCTGGGGAACGCAAGAGAAGTCATCAGCTCTCTGAAAAAAAATGGAAAAAGATGTAGCATATGGAAAAAGATGTCTGATTACTCTTTAGACACACTGTACTTGGAGAAGTGTTAGTGATTTAAAACAAACAAAAACAAATTACATCGGTTGTAGGATTAACATTGTCACTGGTCTAAACACCACATATGGAGGGCCCAGGAGTTCATGTCCTCTTGTTCCCTTCTTCTCAAAATTGGAGAATGAGTACAAAGGGCTCTTCAACTGACACTGAGAGGAGAAGGGAATTCCTTTAACAATAAAAATCGACACATTCCCCAGCAGAGGAGCCTCTTTTATAAGCTGGATTTGGCAGTGGTTACATCTAAGACACCCCAGTCTTTGTGATCAGTGCAAAGGCCACATTCTTCTGTGAGGAGTAGCTCCCAAAGGGAATGAACTTGGAGGAGGGACGATGTGTGTAAGGGAGGTCACCTGTTGGGTGGAGGGCTTAAGCCAAGTGCTAACAGAAGAGGTCCCAAGGTATTAATCCCAGGTGGTTACTTGGAGGTGGGTGGGGTTCTGCTCTTGGGGCACTTGTGCGTGTGCAAGTGACTTTGTAAGAGGGTTGAAGTCTTTAAGAGCCAGGCTTTCATGTGGAGTCTCCGCAAAGGCATCTGGCTAGTGTGTTGGCATCCCTCTGGGCGGGCACAGTGAGAGCAGAGATCTGGTGCCAGGTATTGAAATCTGTGGCAGGCACAGTAACGGGTGAAGCCAACGTTCAAGGGACAGATTGAAACTCTGCTGGAGGCAGAGACCTAGACGTTGGTAGTGGGGAAGCAACAGCAGCCGACAGACCTGCTGGCAGAATCCAACCTGGGCTCCTTTTCAGCCACATTTTAAAGCTGTCAATTTAAGACAATCTTCTCTGGGCCAAACTGTGAACCCTTCCAGATTTCTGTTGAATCAGAGGCTGTGAAAATCAAGGACAAATATTTATCTAAAGATGTCACAACTTTGAATTTCAATAATAACTTATCTGCTAATCTCTGATGGAAATCTAGAACAGCTGTGCTCTATTGTGTATTTTTGAATTCCCAAAAGACAAATTTGGGAATCAACATTTTTCTTCACCCATTCTCAGTATGCTTTCTTTTAGTTTATTGATGCCTTTGCAAGTTCAAATCAAGTAAATGACAAGAATGTTAGCTTATTTTGAAAGTTGTTAATGCCTGCCAAAAATTAATATAGTATTTGACCTTTATTGGCAAGTGTGATAATGCTGAGCAAGTCCATTCCAGCAAAAGTTGAGTGAGGGTGTAAAGACTGGGATATCACATTATTAAGAAGAAAAAAAAAAAAAAACAAGCAAGAATGAGTCAGACCTGAGGAAACTTCCAGGCTGTAGGGATGCGTAGGTTTAGTCAGAATTGATGAGAGTCTTTATTGTCTATTAATAGAAAGCTTATAACCACAGCTTCTAAGAACACTCAGCACAATTGCTTATCATTTCCACTTAACAGAGGAAGGTCTTCAGAGTGGAGGATGCTGGGTAATTTTGGTAGCATCCACCCATGGATGGGGTGAGTGACATGCTGGTATCAGGCATTTCCATCCCTCCCTGGTTAACCTTCAAGGCTTGATTACTGACTTCTTGAAAAAACATGTTTTGAAGTCACTCAGTGGAGACATCATTGGAGGAAAGTCCTAGAGGTCTGATCAGAATTAAACTTAATTCCCCCACCCCCTTATGCTTATAGCCTGAGCAAACCCTGTTAGAAAGGGACCTTTAGGCTTAGATTGCCAGAAAAGTGAAGAAATCTAATATCTAAAGATGGCGGAGCAGGGGCAAGTTCAGTATTAGATATTGGACGTGGTAGTCACAAGCTAAAAAAGCAGGAACACTCAATCCTCAGGGTTCTACTATATTGAAACAAATAAGGGAATGGATTTAAAGTGGCTTTTCATTGCAGAGGGAAAGCAGAAGAGTCAGAGGCTGAGCCTCAGCATGTTAGCCAGGATACCAGAAATAACACAATGAAGATTTGACTTGAAATGTATCATACATATTAAATACTGTCTGAGCATATCTGAACAATTAAAATAATGAACTTAAATGAATGTCCACATTCTAGCAGCTATGTTAAAAATAGAATCTTAGTGTCCACAAGGAGACCCCTATGTGACCTTTTGGATGGCACTGCCTCTCCCCACCTACACACACCAGAGGTAACCACCACTCAGAATTGTATTTTACA
Organism: Marmota marmota marmota; assembly: GCF_001458135.2. Classification (NCBI taxonomy): domain Eukaryota; kingdom Metazoa; phylum Chordata; class Mammalia; order Rodentia; family Sciuridae; genus Marmota; species Marmota marmota. The sequence continues at coordinate 27,538,685 of NW_025999842.1, read as the reverse complement.
TATTTGCTTGCTTTCTTTATAACTTTACGTCTTCGATATGTATCCTTTAAATAGTGTGAAGTTTTGCTTTTTTAAAAAAACTTTGGTTCTTTTTTCTCTAACATGTTTAATTTCAGTTTTAAATTAATCGTACACTCATATGATGTGGCACCTTCCTTCCCATTGTCATATGTTATTCCACTGTGGGACTGTGCCACCGTGATTGATCCTGCCTTCTCTCCCTCAGTTATGAGTGATGCTGCTGTGAACATCTCGTGTGCATGCTTCGTGGGGCCTTTCCTAACACTCAGTTTTACTAGAGACCGTCACGATGTTTCCCTAAATGGTTGTCAATTGTGTTTTATTTTGTAGATCGAACCCAGGGCCTGTCTCATGCCAAGCATGTGCTCTACCACTGAGCTACACTGCCAGCTGGTCAACACTTGGTATTGATTGATTTTTAATTTTTTTTTGTTATTCAGATAGGAAAAAAATCTATTTGTGGTTTTAATTTGCATTTCTCTCTTAATAGAGTTGAACATTTCTTAGGTATTTGTGGGCCATTTGTATTTTTTTCTTTTCTTTCATGAAATACCTGTTTCTAAGTTTGCCTATCTTTTCATTGGGTTGTTTTGATTCATAGATGCTTAAAAATATTTTGGATACTAATCTTTTGTGTCACTTATATGCATGGCAGATACCCCTCCTCTTCATTTTATTTGTTTATTTTTATGTGGTACTTAGGACCAACCCAGTGCCTCACACATGCTAGGCAAGTGCTCTGCCACTGAGCCCCAGCCCCAGCCCTCGCCCTCTCCTCCTCTTCATTAAATGGCTTGTCTTTTCACTCTTCTTCCAATGTCGTTTGTTTTTCTTTTTTTTCCCCTCTGTGACAGGGTTTTCAAATGTCTCTCCCACCCCTGTTGGCCCTGGGATGAAACCTAGAGGTGCTTTGCCATGAAGCCACATTCCCAACCCTTTGTATTTTGAGACAGGGTTTAAGTTGATGAGGCTGGCCTTGAACTTGTGAGCCTCCTGTCTCAGTCTCTGGAATAGCTGGGATTATAGGTGTGTGCCACCATGCTCAGCTCAAATGTCTTCTGATGAACCAAGATCTTAACTTTATGTGGTAGAATTTCTTAACATTTTCCTTGATGAGTTGATTTTTTTTTAATATTTACTTTTTAGTTGTAGTTGGACACCTTTATTTTTATTTTATTTTATTTTTTTTATGTGGTGCTGAGGATCCAATCCAGGGCCTCGCATGTGCCTGGCGAGGGCTCTACTGCTGAGCCACACAACCCCAGCCCCATGAGTTGATATTTTTTGTCTTCAGAAACTCTTACCCCCTATGAGGTTATATCAATATTCTCCTAAATTGTTTCCTAGATTTTATAGTTTCACTTTCTACAGATAAATCTTTAGTCCCATTAGAATTGACTTTTGTGTTTGGTATGAAGTGGGGATCCAAATTTAATTTTTAAAATAAATTCTCCTAGTAGCGTGGATTGAATTTTTTTTCCCTGCTTATTTCTAGATGTGTAGAATCAAGTCTCTACACATGCACTGATTTATTTCCAGGTTCTCTATCATATGCCAAAGGCCCTTTTGTCTACCTTTCTGCCAGGAGCCCACTGTCTTACTCTAGCTTTTATATCTAAGTCTTGATATCTGGGAGGGTGGTAAGCCTTACTTCATTATTATTCTTATGGAGACTTGGCTAGTTTTGAACTTTTGCTGTTACATTGAAAATTTAGTTTGTCAATTTCCATGAAAAATATTGTTGAGATTTTTACTGGAATTGGATTTAGTCAGTATGGGGACAATTGACATTTTGGGGCTATTGAAACCTCCTACTAACAATTTGCTATTTCTCCATTTTCTTAAGCCTTTCTCTGGTGTTTTTCAATAAGGTATAATTTTTCTCTATAAATGTGGTACACAACTTTTCTTAGATTTACAACTAGAATTGTTATATATTTTTGCTATTATAATGGCATTCTTTTAAAAATCATATTTTCTTATTGATAAATTTTTCTTTAGGAAATGTATATTGATGGGAAAACTCTATCTGAAGTTTCTTTTGGGTTTTCTGTGTGGTCAATAGCATCATGTGCAAATATGACAGTTTTGTATCTTTCATGTGAATCTTTAATTTTTTTCCTTTTTTTTTTTTTTTTTTTTTGGTACTGGAAATTTAACCCAGGGGCACTCCAACTCCAGCTCTTTTTATTTTTTATTTTTTTCATTTTGAGACAGGGTCTCTTTAAGTCACTGAGGGTCTCACTAAGTTGCTGAGGCTGGCCTTGAACTTGCAATTCTCTTGCATCAGCCTCCTGAGTCTCTGCGATTACAGATGTGTGCCACTGTGCTGACTTTCTTGTTAATCTTTTTTTTTTTTTTTTCATTTTGTGCCAGAGATTGAATTCAGGGGCACTGGACCACTAAGCCACATCCCCAGCCCTAATTTGTATTTTATTTAGAGAAGAGGTCTCAATGAGTTGCTTAGTGCCTCACTTTTGCTGAGGCTGGCTTTGAACTGGCACTCCTCCTGCCTCAGCCTCCCCAGCCACTGAGATTACAGGTATGAGCCACCGTGCCTGGCTCTTGTTAATCTTTTAACCTTTAGTTTTTCTCTGTTCTTGTCATTCTATACAGGTTAGGTCTTTGAATATATTATTGAATAACAGCCACAATGGCACTAACTGCATTTTCTTTTATATTCAAGGGAAGTGTATGATTTTGAGAACATATCAGTATAAAGTTGGTATACCTTGTTAGTTAATTAGGTAATCCTTTTCATTTCTCATAATGCTTTGGCCATAGTATTTTTTAAAATGCATATATATGTTTAAAATATATACATTTCCATACTTTCTTCTAGTAATTTTGGTTTTCTATACTTTGAATTTTAACATTTTTATGATTTTATGTTTTTAGAATTTTTTACAAACAGTGTATCTCTGATTTAAAAAAAATCAGTCTGATAATTTTTGAATTTTCCTATTTTTTCTCCCCTGCCTCCCTCCCTCTCTTTCTTCCTTCCATTTGAGGTTGGGTCTCATTATATTGCCCAGGTTTATCTTGAACTCATGGCTCATGTGATTTTCCTGTCTCAGCCTCCCAAATACCTGGGACTGTAGTCATGCCTGAAAATTTTTTGTCTTATAACTGGAATCTTAATTTTATTTATATTTTGTGTGCTGAGGATTGAACCCAGGGCTTCCTGCACGCTAGGTAACCACTCCGTCAATGAGCTACACCCCTTGACCTTACAGGGAGACTTTAGTTCATATTTATTATTATATTCCTATCACCTTTTTGGTGCTTTATATTTCTCCATTTTGTCATTCCCATTTTTTTCATTCCTTTGCATTGATTGAGGGTTTCCCCCCTCTTCTCAGTCCACTTTCCTCTGTTCTTGCTTAGAAGTTATAATCTTTGTGCATCTATTGTTTTAGTGATTACCTGATTAATTTAGTAGTTTTAATTAACAAAGTTTAACAATATTTTTCCTCCTCCTGAATAATAGGAGAACCTTAGAAATTCTTTATAGGTCATAATCTCTTTCCAGTTCTGGGATCCAGTTCTAGGCTAATACCTTTCCCCCACAAATTAGATGTCATTGTTCTTACAATCAAATTGAGATTTACTCACATGTTTATATCTTTGCTGATTATTTCTTCTTTATATCAAGCCTTTTAATTGGTAAGGTTTACATTACTTCTTTCTGCAATATAACCTTCTTCCCTTCTTTCCTTCCATACTGGTGATTGAACCTAGGGGCATTCTACTCCTGAGCTACAACCCCAGCCCTTTTATCCTCCTCCAATCCTTTTATTAACAATTCGAGTCAGGGTCTTGTTAAATTGCCCAGGCTGCCCTTGAACTTGTGAACCGGCCTTAGACTCTCAAGTAGTTGTGATTAGAAGCATGAACCACTGTGACTGGCTTTTACCATCATTCTTGAAATATATTGCCCTGGAGCTATAATTCTAGGTTTGTAGTTATTTTCCTCAACATATCAATTTTACTTTCTTTTGTGCTTTGTTCTTGTTGCTGTTGAAAAGTTAGTTTTCAATCAAAGACAGCACCTTTGTTAGTGTTCATCTTTCATCTGTGCCTACTTTTAAGTTCTTTCCTCCCCTTTGGAGTTCTGCGTTTTTCCAATCATAGTGCTACAGGTGGATATTTTTTTACTTATACTGCTTGAGATGTTCTTGGCTTTTTGGATCTGAGAATCAATGTATCTCTTTGGATAGCCTCTTCTCTATGATTTCCTTCATAATACTGATTAAGTATTATGACTTTTTTTTTTTTTTTTGCAGTACTGGGGATTGAACCCAAGGTCTTGTGCATTCCAGATAAGCACTCTACCACTAAACTACATCCCCAATCTTTTAAAAAATATTTTAATTTTAATTTTGAGACAGAGCCTCACAAAGTTGCCCAAGATGGACTTGAACTTGTGATTATCCTGCCTCAGTCTTCAGAGTAGCTGGGATTATAGATGTGTGCTACTACACTCAGCAGGCATTATAACTCTGAACATTTCTTTTATATTTTTCTATCTCTTTGTTATTTCTGAACTGCTTTCTGGAAAATGTCTTTGATATGTTTGTTCTGAACTGTTTTGCATTCTGTATTCTGTATCTATTTTCCAGTTCACTAATTCTCTCTCCTACCAGATCTAAACTAAACAGTTTTTTTAAGCCTCTCACTTCCCATTTCTAAAAAATCCTTGAAGTACTATTTTGTTCCATTTCAAATGTATTTAGCTGTTCCTGACAGTCCTATTCCTTGGCAAGATTTTCAAACTCTTGTTTTATTTCATTAGGCATGTAGCTTTTGTATTTGGTAATTTGCTTCTTCCAGTTCACTCCATGATAGCATGTTTTTTCCTAGGTTTTGTGATATTTTTCTTCTTTGAGTGTCTCTTGTCTTGGAATTTTATCTAGGGATTCTTGGAGGTCAAGACTGAAGATGAATTTGTACAGAAGGTTTATACTTCTGTACCAGGTGACTTGACTAGAAACCTTCTTTCTTGGTTTCACTACCAACTTGGGATCCTTTTATATTGAAATATTCTATTTTTAAATTTAGCTAGTTTGCTATTTTGTTTTGGCCATATAGATGGTATGAATCCATATAGAAAACCTCTGTGAGACCTAATTGTGGTTCCAAACTCTTTCTTTTTTTTTTGGTTGTAGATGGACACAATACATTTATTTATTTATTTATTTATGTGGTGTTGAGGATTGAATCCAGTGCCTTGCAGGTGTGAGGCAGGCACTCTACTATTGAGCCACAACCCCAGCCCCTGTGGTTCCAAATTCTTCTTCTTCTTCTTTTTTTTTTTTTTTTTTTTT
>NW_025999842.1:27528453-27533315 GCF_001458135.2 Marmota marmota marmota | reverse complement strand
TTTTTTTTTTTTTTTTTTTTTGTATTAACTTCCTTTTCATAATTTACTGAAACTGGAAAAAAGTCCTCTGTAACAAAATGTATACAGTTCAGAAATTGTACAAAACATTAATTTAGCAAGATGAAATTGGTTACAGTTGCCAAAATTAACATTCAACATACTGTTCTCTGCCACTTCCATGAAGATACTCAGATAAATAATCACTGGCTGAAAAGTTACAATAGGAGCTATTTAAACGTTATGCAGAACAGAAAAGGTCAATCTTCTACAACCAAATTCTTAAGAGAGACTTTTTCTCTGTCCTTCCAACATAGATGTCAAGATAGACAAATGTCCTTGATGTAGCACCCCTCTTGGGACAGGTTTTATTTACTTATATTTATATTTGTACTGAATAGGTATTCTTTTGTGGTTTCTACTTTTGTTGCAAGGACTCTTCTAAAGGGTTCCCCACTTTGGACAATGCCTAAGCATCATCTCAGAGTTGAGATTCAGATCTCTAGATCTCCAGAGTCTGATAGAAATTCTCAAGATGAAAACTGGCTTTGGAACTTGCTTATCTACCAAGGTTACTGCTTTCATTTATTTATTTATTTATTTATTTTGAAACTTGAAGGTCCCTCTTATTTATACCAGCTCAATGATAAATTTAAAGTGTTTTAAAACATGTTTTATCCAATATTAGATACTTCATTTGAGTGTATATTACATATGATATTACATACTATATATTACCTACATGTTACACACTACACATTACATGCTATTTATCACATATATTTGTATAACATATTTATCAAATATATGGTAGAGTCAGGCATGATGGTGCATGCCTATAATCCCAGCAGCTCAGGAGGCTGAGGCAGGGGGAGTGCAAGTTCAAAGCCAACCTCAGCAATTTAGCAAGGTCCTAAGCAATTTAGTGAGGCTCTGTCTCAAAATAAAAAATGAAAAAGGGCTGGGGATGTTGTTCAGTGGTTAAGTGCCCCCGGGGTCAATCCTTGGTACCAAAATAAATAAATAAATAAATAAGAGAAGATATTGATTTTCTTTTTTTTAAATAAGGAGCTAGCTTATGACATTGTGGGGCCTGTTAAGTCCACAATTTGTAGAGCAGACTGGCAGTTTCAAGTCTTTATCCAGAGTTCATGTTGTTAATGTTGTAATCTCAGGTCCAAGGGCAGTTCAGAGACAGAATTCTTTCCTCTGTGAGGGACCTCAGTCATTTCTCTTAAGGGCTTCAGCTGAGTGGGTGAGACCTATCCATGTAAAGGAGAGTAATTTGCTGTACTCAAAGACTACTTTAAATGTTAACCACATCCAGAAAGTACCCTCACAGCAACAACTAGACTGGTGTCAGACCGAACAACTGGGCAATGTGACCCAGCCACATTGACACATAAAATCAACTATCAGCATTGATCCACCACAGTGCTGGGAACAAAAGGCAGAGCTACACATTTTCATGATGAAATAATAGCACAATTAAGTAATGAAACTCCGTCATGCTTAGAGACTTCCTTAAGGTTCAATGAGACACTGAGTATCCTCTTAGAAGGCTGACACACTGTTCTGCTCTCAGTGTTGCCCTGTGGGTTCATAGTGCTCATAACAGGCATTGTAGGTTGTGGGGGTGTGCTCTTCCATACAGAATTACAGGAAAAGGAAGGTAATGTAATGACCTTAGGGTCTAGGCCATTGTGATACAAAGTAACCTGGAAAACTGTATTCTTTATTCAAACTTGTTTGGATCTTTTAAGATTCCAGGTAAGGCCAGCCATTGTCACCAGTAGGCCAGGCTGGGTTGGCCAGTTGAGCTGGGTTCAAAGGAACTGGTTGTATCAATAACTAAGAAAATGGCGAAGAAACCATGCAGCACATGAACATGAGTTTCTAAGAATGAGGGCAGGACGGCTCAGTGACCCCAAGGGTCAGCTCCACGCTGGGCAGCGCTAGAAAGAGCAAGAGAGGGAGCACACCGAAACCTCCTATTTATTGGGGGAGGAGACATTTGATAAAATATTCCACCCAAATAAGGCAAGGGGTAGGGTTTCGAAGGGTGGAGTCTTGTTTGATGATATCTTGTGGTCAGCAGATTGATTGACCTCTTGGCAAGTCACACCCATCTCATATGCTGTGTAGGATCATAGGCAGAGCGAGAGGAAAGGCACATTAGTGTTGCACAGTGTGTAGCCCAATCAGCGCGCAATGCAAGACCAGTCCCCTCATATGCTCAAATGTGCACAGCTCACATACACAGCTCATGGATGGCTGGAGACAAGGCATGGTGGTGCACATCTCTAATCCCAGCTACTCAGGAGCCTGAGGCAGGAGGATCCCAAGTTCAAAGCCAATATGAGCAACTTAGTAAAACCATTTCTCAATATAAAGAATATAAAAGGGCTGGGGAATGAAGCTTAGTAGTTGAACACCCTGGGGTTCATTTGCTAGTACAAAAAAAAAAAAAATAGAAGAAAAATAAAAAGGAAGAAAAATCCATGTGTAGGCTGGGGACATGTAGCCCTGGGATGAATATCGAAGTGTGAAGGTCCTTGTCTGATCCCCAGCATCATAAAAACAGCCAGCTCATTAATTTATTTTTATTTTGTTTTACAGTATTGGGTTTAAACCTAGGACCTTCTAGTTGCTAGGCAAGTGCTCTACCACCAAGCTATACACCCAGCCCTCCCATGAGCATCTTAAGTTAAAAATATGAAGGGAGGACAGCAGAGACTAACTACTACATGATAGGATGTCAGAATAATGGTCATCCTCGTGTTTAAATCTAAGGGGTAATTGGAAAGATTCCTTTTTTTCTTTTAAAGTTGCTCAGTGGGTGTTAAGTTACAGTTAGGAGTAAGAGGCTCTGGTGTCCTACCACACAGGAGGGTGACTAGATAACAACAATTACTGCACATTTCAAAAAGCTGGAAGAAGGAGTCTGAATGTTTTCCCATAAGGAAATGATAAATGTTTGAGAATATAGATGTAATTAACCCGATTTAAACATTGTACAATATATGCGTGGATCAAAAATCACATAGTACTCCATTAAAATGTGCATTTTCTATGCTTTTATGTATCAGTCAAAAATACATTAATCATTGGTTGGGGTTGTGGCTCAGTGGTAGAGCGCTTACCTAGCATGCATGAGGCACTGCATTCAATCCTTAAAAACCTCATAAAAATAAAATAAAGATATTGTGTTCACCTAAAACTAAAAAATATTTTTAAAAAATACATTAATCATGAAAAAGCTGATAGAAAAATATTGACAATTTCTTAGATACCAAGAAATAATGACAGAAATGTAAACATCCAGGTGTTTTTTTTTTTTTAAGAGAGAGAGAGAATTTTAATATTTATTTTTTAGTTTTCGGCGGACACAACATCTTTGTTTGTATGTGGTGCTGAGGATTGAACCTGGGACGCATGCATGCCAGGCGAGCACGCTACTGCTTGAGCCACATCCCCAGCCCCCTCATCCAGGTGTTTTTTAACCATTACATACAAAATGTTGATATTTTCACTTTTCAGATCTGGAAAAGCTTTTTTGGGGAAAGCCTCTCTGGAAAGAGAATCCTGCAGCTTCCCTCTTCCTCTTTCTTGATATTTCTCTCTCTCTCTCTTTCCCTTTCTGTCATGAAAAACTGAGCCACACCTCAGCAGCAGACATTATTGCTTTAAAACAGAACACTGAAAGTCTAAAATAGGAGCTTTGCAATATATGCATAGTCAAGGGGCTGGAAGAAAGTATCACCAGTGCTTGCCTAGATTGTGGAATTACCAATTATTTTTCTTTTTAATCTTTTGTGTTTTTCAAATTTCCTGCAATAATCATAATTTTTAAAGACCTAAGTTATCTTGAAATATACATAGCAAAAACCTAAGACAAATTGAGGAATTTCTATTTTATTTTATTTACTTTTGTGGTGCTGAGGATCAAACCCATGGCCTCATGAATGTTCAACTTGCTCTACCTCCAAGTTACATTTCTAGCTCTAGAATTTTTATTTTAAACACAAATGGGTTTTCTTTATGCATGGTATATAAACTAGACTTTTATACTTTATAAAATCACATCAAAATAAGCTGTTTCTGTTTTGGAACAATTGTTTTTCATGCTAGGAAAATTAAAACTCACCAAATATTAACAAATTCAGATAATTTTTATAAGGCTGGGGATGTAGCTCAGTAGTAGAGTGCTTGCCTAGTTGTAGAGAGCTAGTTAAGATAATTTTGTACATTTTGTTTAATGTTTAATATTTAATAATTTAAATTTTAAATTTAATTTTTTAATTTTAATTTTAATTTAATTTTTTAAATTTAATAATTTAATTTTGTTTAATGTTTAATATGTTAGAATAAGTTCTGCAGAATTCATGAATCTTACATCTGCATTTTGCTAAAACAAAATATCTTTGCAGCTTCTAATTTCAGCTGATATTTTGCTTGTCAGATAGCTAAAAGGCTGCAGTCACTAACACTTGTTACATCTTTTGAACCCCCATTGTCCATAAACAGGTTGGCTGTAGTTAGAGCTGTTAGAATTCCAAACCAGGAAGCAAGTTCATCTGTAAAAGCTATGATTCTTTGTGCTGAGTAATCATGGAAAGGCCAGAAAGACCAGTTTAAGGGCAGAGGGGCTCAAGATAGCTCCTTGGGGAGTAATTATCTAAGCTAGGAAATGTGTCAATCTGTGAGATACTCAGCAGAGGATAACTACCAACCAAACCAGGGAGAAATTGGTATCAGTGGTAAGACTTCCTAGGACTTAACTGCTTTTACTGAAAAGAAAAAAAAAAAGAGAGAGAGAGAGAGAGAGAGAGAGAGAGAGAGAGAGAGAGAGAGAGAGAGAGAGA
>NW_025999842.1:27518563-27527222 GCF_001458135.2 Marmota marmota marmota | reverse complement strand
AGAGAGAGAGAGAGAGAGAGAGAGAGAGAGAGAGAGAGAGAGAGAGAAAAGAAAAAAGAAAGAAAGAAAGAAAAGAAAAAAGAAAAAAGAGTACTAAATGGCTAGATGGAAAAAAAGTTTTGCCCTGGCATTCCATTGTTTTCTGGAGGGTTATCGGGATGGTGCTCAGTGACCTCTCTAATGCCACAAAGAGCAATGGCATCTGGATTAACAGAGAAATTAACATGTAGAAGAAACTTCAAAGGTCTCTACATATTACCCATAGAATTCTTTAATGTGTCTGTATACAAAACTTGTATGTATATGAAATTAAGCTTTACAAAATATGTCTAGATAGACATGTGGCTTCCTTGTTTGGTGGATGGATTCAGAAAGGGATGTTGGGCCACCTGTAGTTTGTTTTCTACATTTTTATTGGTGTATTACAGTGGCACATAATGGTGGAATTTGTTGTTATATAATCATGCGTGCACACCATATAACAACACAATTTGACCAATATAATTTCTAAGTATTTCCCCTTTCCCACCTGTAGTTGTTAGTGTTAAACTGATCTCTCATTCAGCAGAGCAGTTAGAATTTCAGAACATAGGGCTTGGGATGTGGCTCAAGCTGTAGCGCGCTCGCCTGGCATGCGTGCGGCCCGGGTTCGATCCTCAGCACCACATACAAAAACAAAGATGTTGTGTCCGCCGCTAAGTAAAAAATAAAATATTAAAAAAAAAAGAATTTCAGAACATACTACTAAAGATTGGTGTGATAAAAGAAGGCGAGATGAGAGGAATAAAACAGCAGTGTGATAGTGTAAGTGAGAAGACAGACACAACAAAGGTGAAAGGAGGAAGGAAAAGAAAATGTAAAGTGAATGAAGGGATTAAATTGGGGACATGGGGAAGAATACATCTCCATAGGGCCTTGCTCCCTGTGAACTGTTAAAATAGAAAACCCATCCCATAAACAAGGTGAAACCTTTCTGCAGAGAAAACACCCAGCTTTCTTAGTTTTTAGAAAGTTTCCTCACACTGATAGGAGATCTTCCCCTTGTGGGTGGGTCTGCCTGATGTTAAGAACAAAGAAAAAGGAATTGATACTAGGGATGATGTGCAAGCTGAGGTTGCCATCCATTTTTTTTCTGGCCCAGTTTAGTGATTTCTAACCTTGCTCATGCCCAGGGTGAAAAGACTCTTATTTCTATTTGGCCCTCTCTTTTCCCTTATTTTTGTCAAGGGCAGTGAGAGATAGCTACAGTGTGAATTGATTCTAGTAGAGATTTTCTAATCTTTCCAGCAAATCACTTACTTGCTCATCTCTTCTCCACTTTTCCCTGGCTAGTGCATTTTCTCTACAAGAGCAAACAGGAAGACTAATAGGTTATACTGATAAGATAAAAACTTGTGACTATATAAATGATCAAAACCTGCATTGGAATCTGGAAGAACGCACTTGAAAATCTTGTACTTTTCTTTCCCTATACTTGTCTATTCTCATAATAATTTGTGTGTGTGTGTGTGTGTGTGTGTGTGTGTGAATTCTGGTGATTGACCCAGGGCTTTGCACTTAATAGTCAAGTGTTCTCCCACTGTGCTACATTCCCAGCCTTTTAAAACTTTGTTTTGAGACTGCATCTTACTAAATTGCCTAGGCTGACCTTGAATTTGCAATCCTCCTGCCTCAGTCTCCTGAGTAACTGGGATTACAGGTGTGCGCTGCTTTGCCTGGCTCTTCAAATAATATTTGATGTCATAGCTCAGGAGAGATGATTTGCTGTGGCCACTTATTGTCCATGTGTGATATGATGGAAGAACTTCATTTAGCTTGTCATGAGCTTCCCTTTCAATATGTGATGTAGGGCAAATCACTTACCTAAACTTTTTTCTGTGTAAGATGGAAGGATGGAAGTTTGGCCTCTGTCATGCCCCTACACCCCCTAAACAATGCTGACTCAATATGTATCCTACCAATATGTGTTACACTTCATGCAAAGTGAATGTTATTGTACTCAAATAAGGTGCATTTATGAATTGATAAGTAGGGAAGCCAGGAGAGAGGGGAGGAAAGAGGGAGCCCTCTTGAAAACTTAAGTAACATAGGCCAAAGCTGACTGGTTAACAAAAAAGGCTTTTGGTATTTTAAAATTCATGAAATAACTGGGAAAAAAGTAGAAATTCAGAAAAACAATGTTTCAGACTAAATCATCTATGGGAATTCAAATCTATGATATTTTGTATTTTTTTACATATTCATAGGCTGTTAAAAAATCTTATGATTGCCAAGTCTGAGTTTCCAAATTTTTGTTTTTAAATCTGAAAGTCAGCATTCTCTTTTTCTTCAATTTTATAATAAGAAAAAATTATATATTTTAAAAATAATCACTCAAAATTTGCTCCTGACAACTGGTAAGAAATTTCTATTTTTTGTGATGAGTGGACATATGGTCCCCAGATACAATAATAACAAAAATAATTATAGTAACAACAAAACCAAAACAAAACAGCAAAAACTATCTCTGACTGTTACTATGTGGCAGGAACAATGCAAGGCTTTAACTTACCCATCACACTTAATTCTCACCTCTATCCTATAACTGCTTTGATCCCATTTTCCAGAAAAGTAAATGATGGCCTATTTTCAGGACTAAACCAGAAGGGCTAATTAAGAAGATGCACCAGCATCCATTCATTCATTTTATAATGTGTGGATTGCTGGCACTAAGATGCAGAGGTGGGTGCTGCTCTTATGAAACTTGTAGTCTGATGAGGTATAGAATCTTCCCTCATTTTTGCTTAAATGACTGCAAAAATGGTACCTAATTAGAGAAAAAATAGTCTTTGTTTTTTTTCATTTGTGTACTAGGGATTGAATTCCGAGCCCTTGACCACTGAGCCACATCTTCAGCCCTAATTTATATTTTATTTAGAGACAGGATCTCACTGAGTTGCTTAGCACCTCGCTTTTGTTGAGGCTGGCATTGAACTCTCGATCCTCCTGCCTCAGCCTCTCAAGTCTCTGGGATTATAGGCGTGTGCCACTGTGCCCAGCAAGTCACACTTATTTTTCAAGATTGGCTCTTAGTTGTGTCTCTCTCTTTCTCTCTTTTAGTTGTAGCTGGACACAATAGCTCTATTCATTTGTTTTTATGTGGTGCTGAGGATTGAACCCAGTGCCTTACACATTTGAGGCAAGCATTCTATCCCTGAACCACAACCCCAGCCCTTAGTTGTATATTAATTTTGGGAAATAAAAGCAATTATAGGAGTTATTTATTTTTAATGTTTTATAATAGCTTTATTGAGATATAATTCATGTACCATAAAGTTCTTCCTTTAAGTCATACGGTGGTGGACATCTGTTATCCCAGCAATTAGAGAGGCTGAGGAAAGAGTATTTCAAGTTTGAGGCTAGCCTCAGCAATTTAACAAGGCTCTAAGCAATTTAACAAGACACTGCCTCAAAATAAAAAAAAAATAAGGGGTAGAACTGTGGCTCAGTGCTCAGTGGTTAAATGCAGCTGGGTTCAATCTCCAGAACCAATAAATAAATAAATAGTACAATTCAATAATTTTTAGTGTATTTGGAGTTGTACATCCATCACTCTCAAATTTCAGAACATTCTCATCACCCCAAAACACAAACCCCATATCCTTTAACAATTAGGTCCCATAGGAACTACTAATTTACTTTCTGTTGCTATGGATTTGCATACTCTGGGCATTTCATATAAATGGAAGCATATATTATATTTTTGTGTTTGGCTTCTTTTTTGCTTAGCCTAATGCTTTCAAGGCTCATCCTGCTGTAGTATGTATCAATATAACATTTCTTTTTATTGATAATAAAAACTTTTTATTGCCAAGTAATATTCCATTGTACAGATATGCCACATTTTATTTATTCATTTATTAGTTGATAGAAATGAATTGTTTCAATTTCTTGCTGATATGAAGTTTTTATATGGATATATGTTTTCAGTTATCTTGGATATATTTCTGGGTCCTGTGATAAATCCATACTTAACTTTTTGAGGAACTACCCAACTGTTTTCCAAAGTGGCTATACTATTTTACATTCTCACCAACAAAATACGAGGGTGTAATTTGTCTACACCATCACCAACACTTGTGTCCATCTTTAGTATAGCCAGGCTACTGGTTGTAAAGCAGCAGGTCATTGTGGTTGTCATTACATTTCCTTAATGATTAATGATATTGAGGAGTCATTTATTTTTATGATTTAAAATAATCTTTATGGGGGAGCACAATAGAATCACTCTTAAGAGCTTTTACAAAGTATTATCTGGGCTTCACACCGCTTAAGTGGTGAAAATATTTGCCAAAAAGACCTACTGATATTTGAAATGTAATAAAAAACCCATTCATAATGGCTAACCAACAAAGAAAATTATAATTTCAGGTAGCAAGAAGGAATTACTGAATTGTTTAAAATAGTAGCTCAGTACTATCATCAAAATCCAACTTCCTTCCTTGTGCTGTGCCACCTTAGCGTGCCCATTTTGAATGTGTACTTTCAACCTTTGTGGGAGCAAAATGGCTACTGAAATTCCAGGAAGCCCATCTGGATGGAAAATGTCCCATGGAAGAGAAACCTTTCCCAGAAGTTTCTGACTGTCTTTTTTTACATCTCATGGGCCTAGAACTGTATGTCACATGCTCACATCTAAACCAAAAACAGGCAAAAGAAATGGGAATTCTACATATATGACTTAGTTGAAATGAGATTTACTACTTTCCTAAATGGAAACTAAATGGGAATTCTACTAATGGACAAGGGAAAAATGAATGTTGGACTAGTCAACTATTAATGTCTCGGCTACAGACTACAGCATCATGATGAGGAAAGATATTCAATTGAATCTTGAAATTGCTGCTCTTGAATCACTGACACAACACTAATTTCATATGGTTCAACCTAATAATTTCCAATGCCATTTAAACAGACAGATTTGGTTGGGGGTAGGGAGAAAATAATATTGGCCCCAGGTTTTAGTTCAATCACTTAATATAGCTCATGAAGTGTGAATCACTTAAAATGATTGATACAAGTAAATCAGACTCCTGTGAACCAGAAGAATTTGCATAATATCTTATCTGGTTTTTTAAAAATCTCTTGTTTGGCACATCTCAAATGTTAGGAAATATTTCCACAAATCCAAGGCCCAAAGCCATTTTGTCCTCTTGCATGCAACAATGAAGTCTGTGAATGTTTTATTTGTACAGATTTAACACTGTTAAATTTTAATTTTGAACAATTAAATCACAGAATGCATTATCCTGTTTTTATTAAAAACATTTAAATATTTCAAAGTGAAAGTTATTGTATATCTTCCATTTTAGGAGTCTTTTTATTCTGGCAGACTTTGAGAAGTCTAAAATACATTATTTAGTATATGGTAGAGATGAGACTCTTTGAAGATTGGGCCATCCTTGATATAAGGAGAGTAACTAAGAACAGAGTAGGGACGAAGAGCAGGAGAAGAAGATTAACATTTAACAGGGATGAGAGGTGGGAGGGAAAGGGAGAGAGAAGGGAAATTTGACATGGAAAGTGGAAGGAGACCCTCAGGGTTATACAGTGAGGGGGTAGAGGAGAGAGGAGGGAGGGGAGGGGAGAGGTGGGGAGGGGGATGGTGGAGGATGGGAAAGGCAGCGGAGCACAACAGACACTAGGTATGGCAATATGTAAATCAATGGATGTGTAACTGATGTGATTCTGCAATCTGTGTATGGGGTGAAGGTGGGAGTTCATAACCCACTTGAATCAAAGTGTGGAATATGATATGTCAAGAAATTTGTAATGTTTTGAACAACCAACAATAAAAAATTAAAAAAAAAAAAGATTGGGCCATCCTTGAATTGTACAGAGCTATGCAAGGGGCACATTGAAAACTGGCAACCATTTTTTTAAATTTTAAATTTATAGTTTCATTTTTTTAAAAAAATAGGCACTGTATCAGCACAATACAAAATTCAAGAGATATAAAAGTTTTAATGAAGTCTCCCTCCCACAGCTATTCCTCAGACCTTCAGTTCTCTTTTCCAAAAACAACTAGTACTAGAAGAAAGTTTTTACATCAAACCTCACATTTCCCTACAAATATACAGTATTCTGCTCCTTATTGTTTTTGTTATTTACCTAACAGGCTATTTTGGAGACCATTCCAATTGGTACATAAAGAGCATCCTTGTTTATTTTTTGTGGTTTGCCTAATATTCCAGTCTATGGAGGTACTCTATTTCTTTAACCAGTTTCCCCTTAATGGAAATTTAGATTGGTTTCAGTCTTTCACTATTATGAACAATGCTGTAAAGAATAACTTTTGTGAAACACACACATATATAGTTTTGTACATATGCAAGTATGCTTGTAAGGTACAATCATTAGAAAAGAACTGCTACATTAAGGGATGTTTATTTTTTAATTTTTGTTTTGTTTTTGCCACGCCCGTGAACAAACTAGGACCTCCCACAAAGGCAGGCAAGGGCTCTACCGCTGGGTTACATCTATAGCCCAGCATGTTCACGTCTGTCATTTAGATAGATAGTGCCAGCTTACCCTCCAGAGATGATGTAGATATTTAAACTCCAACAGCAGTACCTGAGAGCACTTGTTCCCCCAACAAGGGGCAGTTTTCTAGAGGAGAGAAGTCATCAGGTTGTCCCTCACCTTCAATCTGGTATGTGGGCAGGACCCAAAAAAGGATCTTGTCCTCATTTTTAATAACACAGAAAAATACTCACGATACAGTATTAAGGTAGGAAAAGGAAAGATACAAATCTGAACTGAATAGAAATTTTGGGGTGTGCAGAAAAATAAATGGATTGTTATAATTGAAACATTGACCACATTTAAAGGTTTATATTTTTCTACAATTAGCTGAGGTTCTGTTTACAACCAGAAAACAATAATGAAGTAGCTGGTGGTGTCATCCTTGGGTTAAGAATCTCAGTACCTACAAGGTATTTCAGAGGAAGAAAAATCCTTTGAAGGCGGCTCCATGTGACTCCATATTTGGCTGAGCTCCTGCTCTACCTTCAGTGTCACCTTCATATTTCCTCAAAGACCAAGGAGCTAGAGTGGCATCTCATCTGCCAAAAGTAAAATTTCAACAGGAATGTATCTTTTTCTTTATTTTTAAAAATTTCTCTGAGTCAGCGCCTGTAATCCCAGCGGCTTGGGAGGCTGAGACAGGAGGATGGCAAGTTCAAAGCCATCCTTAGCAAAAGTGAGGTGCTAAGTAACTCAGTGAGACCTTGTCTCTAAATAAAATACAAAAGAGGGTTGGGGATGTGACTCAGCGGTTGAGTGCCCCTAAGTTTAATCCCTGGTACCAAAAATAAATAAATTAATTAATAAAAAATTAAATGAAATAATAATAAAAATTCCTCTGGTTTGCTGATTTTACATTTTCCACATTAATTTTCCATCTTGCTTTCTGGCTTCCCCCTGTGGTTTTCTTTTTACTAAGACCATTAAAAGTATTTCCAGGGACTTGCAGTATAGCTCAACAGTAGAGCAGGTGCTTAGCATGTGGGAACATGCTGGAGCTGGGTTGGATCCCTAGAACCCAAAAAAAAAAAAAAAAACAAGAAAAACAAAACAAAAATCCCAAACTGGGTGTGGTGGTGCATGCCTGTAATCCCAGCTACTCTGTAGACAGAGGAAGGGGGGATCACTTGAGTCAGAGTTAGAAACCAGCTTGGACAACACAGGGGGACCCCGTTCAAAAGAAAAAAAAATGAACCCTAAAAGACCAGTCTATCTAGGGAAAAAGTGCTGCTCTTTTGCTAATAGCCAGTCTTTGGGTCCCTCAGGCACCTAGAACTCAGCCTGGCAAGGGCGATATATTTGGAGCATTTCTCCAGAGAGGTGCCTGGAGGTACCTACCCATGGCCCTGGCCTGTCTTGCACTCACTCAGCATAAAGGCATCGCTGTTGCAGTTGCAATTTTCTCTCTAAACCCAACTTCTTTTGTTGACTTGCAGAGGCTTACATTCCAGAAAAGATAATTTGAAAGTGCTGCTGAATTTAGATGCATTTTGCTAATTTGTTTTTATTATGCAAAGAAATATTAGTATAAAAGGTGTTTCAATTATTTTCTAAGGGAGGGACCTATGTATTCTCTGCAGCCACAAAGCTTTTAAATGGAGTTATTTTTCTCGGCCTATAATCGTCCTCCCTTTTAAGTACCCAGCAGCAAAAGTAAGTTGACTGCTCCCGGCACAATGGGCCTCTTCACTTTTTAGGTTTGGGAGACCTGGGTGACCTACGAAAGTTAATTAGAAGGTTAACAAAGACGAAGACAGAGTCGAATCCATCGCCTCTCCTTCAGCCAAAGATGTCATCCATTAATTAGGGAAATCTTTAAGGTGGCCTTTATAGAATCCATAGAAAATCTGTCGGTGGCGGTCCACAGTTTTGATCAGATTTTCCTCTCCCCCATAATGCTATCCTTAATGGTACGAAAAGCAGAGGGCTGGGGTGGGGAGAGGGCGCGGGGAGGGGGTGGGAAGGATGTGTTTCAGCAACAGTACAGTTAACCAGCCGCCGATTGTGACGGCTTTGATTCTCAGGCCGCCCGGCATACTTGCTCCATGATGTAATCCTTATTGAACCTGCGAGCCGAGGGAGCGGGAGGAGGCGG
>NW_025999842.1:27509903-27517531 GCF_001458135.2 Marmota marmota marmota | reverse complement strand
GCCACCGCCTCGCAGCCACAGGAGGCCCCGGGAGTTAATAGCGCCAGCCCCTGGGGTAGGCTGCGCCCTCGTCTGCAGCGAACCGCCGCTCAGCTGCCGGGAGGGGACCGGTCCTCGCGGGCGCTGGGCTTCCGCGGCGGCTCGGTGTGGGGGCGCCTCGCGGCCGCGGTGTGGGCCCCGACCCTGGCAGTGGCTCTGGGGAGGAGTTCTCAGGGCCCTCCGGGTCTTCCCTGGTTCTGTCTTTCTCCTTAGTTCTTGAGTCTGTGACATCAAAATTGCAGTTCAAGGAGGAACAAAGTCCTCCGACCAGAGCTTTGCCTATAGAAAGGCGGGTATGCGTCCCGGTCCCTGGACACGACCCTCCTGTCTATGCGTAGTTGAACCCAGAATTTCTGATTTGGACGGTAAAGGGTGTAGGGCTTGGGTTTGGATAGTATTTATATAAAGATGGTGTTAATTCTGAACACGGAATGCCTTTATTTTAAAATGTGTATTTCTTCCCTTTTTCTTTTCCTTTTTAACCTTTTAGACCATTTTGAGGTACAGTCACAAGGTTGTGTGACCATCACCACCATCCATTTCCAGGCAATTTTTTGTCTTCCCAAGCAGCAATCTCTGTAGGCATCGTAGAACTCATTTTTGAAACTTGCATGGGTTTTCGAGTTATCAACAAATTCTATTAAGGAAGTTTGCATCTTTGAAGGGGCTGGTAGTTTTAACATAGTTCTCCATGGCCCTAGGTGGAACAATATAACATAGCCCTGGTCTACTGTGTAAAAATTTCCTGTACTTTTAGCCTCACACCAGATTGCTATTGAGCTGTTCTGTGTAAAAACTCACCCAGATAATAAATTGCCATTTGGGTTTGCCTTCTTTCCTTGCTGGCAGAATGGGTAAGAGTTTCTGTCCCTCAGAAAACAGGTGTCTTTCTCAGTTATTAGCAGCACAGAAGAAATTTAGTATTTGTATACTAAATATGCAAAGCTATATCTGGTAACTCCATCTATACCGGGGTCCTAGTCTCTTTCTGGAGTCTGTCTCCCTGTCATCCTCCCAGCCCCTACCCTCCTCACCCTGCATGAGACCCAAGTCTATAAAGATCAGACCAGGGCAGGGCACTGGCACTGGCAATGGCCAGTGGAGGCCCTGCCAGGTGTCTCCTTAGCCAAATCATCTCTCCTTTCCTGGCTGTGGGCACAATACTGGAGAAAATGAGGGAGAGGAATGTGCTCCCAAGTGCCCAGACAGGAACTGCCCAAAATCAGCTGAATGGCTATAAGTGCAATAGTCAACTACATTCATTATGAAATGTGAGCAAAAGTGCTACTTGTTGCCAACACTGTAGATTAAAATAAAAGCCCACCATTCCCAAGTCCAAAGAATCTCTATTCCCCTGCCCAAAGCTCTATGCCTTTGTTGTTGTTGTATGTGTTCTTAGCACCTATGTTGTTAAACTGATATTTCTTTGCAGTTAAAATTAGAAGGATATGAAGGCCCTCAGGGGAATGCTGGGGGCTGAACCCTAAGCCTCACACAAGATAAGTACAGGCTTTATCACTGAATTACACCCCCAGTCAAGGAGTAGAATGTTAGCAGTTGGTGGTGGCTCTGGTGCTGAGTCACACAAAGAGCTGCTGTGTGGCTTCCTTGCCCCACTAACTTTGTTAGCTGAGATTTCCATGTCTGGCCCCCCTGATGGCACAAGTAGAATCACCTGAGAGGCTTTTAAAATTCCCAAGATCTGTGCTGCATCTCAGACCAATTACATCGGGAGTTTCTAGGGGTGGGATTAGGGTATAGCATATTTTTAAGCTCCCTAGGAGATTCCAGTTTGCTTAGAATTCTGAATGATTTGTGGGATTGAAAACTCAGAAGGTTAATTTTATGTATCAACTTGACTAGGCTACAGGATACCCAGTTATTTGTTGGAAACATTATTTTGGGTGTGTATATGAGTATGTTTCTGTATGAGATTAATATTTAAATTGGTAACTGAGTAAAGCAAATTGCCCTCTCTCATGTGGGTAGGCCACACCCAATCAGTTAAAGGCCTAAAAATAACAAAAAGGCAGAAAGACCATCCATGAATAAGAGGTAACTCCTGCCTGACTGCCTTTGAGTTGGGACATTGGTGGTATTCTGTCTTTGCATTCAAACAAAAACTTCATATGTTCCTGGGTGGATCTGCAGCCACTGGCCTTCAGACTGGGATTGTACTGGGTTCAGCAAATCTTTCCCATTGAATATATTAGCACTTGTCATTCTCCATAATTTTTGTGAGTTAAGTCCACACAATTTCTGTGTGCGTGTGCTTAGCTCCTGTCACACTTTCTTATTTTCCTTTTTGTCCCTTGAGGACCAAGAATGTCTATCCTATACCTGTCCTATCAGTGCACCTTGGAAGCACATGGTTTGTCTGTTTCACAGGTTAACAACTAGAGAGAAATTTTGCCTCAGAATGCCTCAAGTTGAGCTTCACCCATGTCTGATTCAGATGCTGATTTAGAAGAGACTTGGGATTTTAAACTTTAGCTTGATACCAGAATGAGTTAAAACTTTGGGGGCTATTGGGATAAGATGCATTTATTTGTTAGAAGGACATGAATTTTGAAAAGCCTGAAGGAGAATGTTAGAGGTTACATGCTTGTGATTCCTCAATATTCATATTGAAGCCCTAACCCCAATGTGACTGTATTTGGAGATAGGGCCTGTGAGAAGGTGATAGAGGCTAAATAAAGTCTAAGGAAGGGGCCATGATCTAATAATGCTGGTGCCCTTATAAGAAGAGGAAGAAATCAGACATGGTGGAGTGTACCTGTGATCCCAGCTACTTGGGAAGTTGAGGCAGGAGGGTCACAGGTTTGAAGTCTACCTGGGCAATTTACCAATACCCTGTCGCAAAGAAAAGAAAAAGGACCAGAGTTGTAGTTCAGTGGTAGAGTGCTTTCCTAGCATGTGTGAGTTCTCAATTCAATCCCCAGTATCGGGGGGGAAAAATGAAGAGGAAAAGATAACTGAGTATTTTTCTCTCTCTCTGTTATGTGAAGTCACAGAGAGAAGCAGCAACTTGCAAGCCAGGGAGAGAGCCTTCAGCAGAAATTGAATTAGCTGGCACTTTAATTCTGTACATCTCAGTCTCCAGAACTGTGAAAAATTCTGTTGCTTAAGCCACCTTGTCTATGTATTTGTTATGGCAGCCCAGTAGACTAATAAAAGAACCACATAAAGGAGGCACCAATCACTGCACCACTCAGATTCCCTTCTAAAATGATCCACTCTGCTGCCCTGGCCCAGCTGCCCTGTGGATTGCATTCTCCTGCACCCTGAGCTTATTGGCCAGGGGTGAGAACCTGACCCAAGAGACTCCCTGTGTGGCCTCAGAAAGTTCCACCAGTTAGAACTTCTTTTAGGGTATTAAAATTCTCTTCTGAACTGCATGTCATGTTAAGATGTATTAACCTGGTGGACAACTGGAATACCTGCCTGAAAAGCTCATTCTAACAGGCCTAGTAGCTGTTCAGACCTTTCAGGAGCAAAGGTGAGGAGGGCAGCTGTGGAGACCTGGCTAAGAAGCTGGCCAGGGAGGGTGATGGGGAGACTGGAAGTATGCATGGCTCCTGTGGCTACATTGCAGTTTTTCTCAGGACTTCAGATCATACAGAGCTTCTATCCATTCTCATGCAAATCATCTTGAGGGTCATTTTTGTCATAGCTGCCCTCTTCAAAGATCATTTGATCCTAAAGGTAAAATGCCCATTCAAACTTACCTGTGCTTATGGGTGGAGCATAGTTAGCAGTGGATAACGGGGGTAGGTGAGGCTTCTCAGAAAACTACAGCTAATGCCTCCCTGTCTCTCTGTCTCCCTCTCTCTCTGGCTCTGTGCCTTCTTGTGTTAGCTTACCTGGGCAGGCCTGCCCACTCCCCCTGCACACATAGCTCTCAGCCACCCCCTGCAGGGCTGGACCTTGCAGAGAGTTAGTTATCAAGTATCCATTAAGAAAAAGGCATGCTAAAAAATTTTATTTGCTTTATTAGAAATAGCCAAAAAGACATTATTTTTTTCTATTTTAAATCCTAAATAATTAGATTCAAATTTGGATTAATGGATACATTGGGGAGTGAAGTATTCTGACTTATAATATTTTCTGGGTAAAATTTCCATGCTAACCAGATTTTTTTTTTTTTTTTTTTAAGAATCTTGCACAAAAAGTGTTTTTAGAATGTTCACTTTCCTTTTGGTAAACATAACAATATTTGCACTCTCCTGGTGACCTGTGAATCATATGAGTTTAAACAGTAGTTCCATGGAAGAGATCACAGGGAGAAATGTAGTTCTGGGTTTAGAGCCACAGACCCCCTTAGCCCCACTGGGTTGTCATAGGAGGCACCACAATGAACCTCTCTCTCAGAGCCCTACTTTCCTACTATGAGAAGGGGAAATGGAGGAAGTTATATTTGTCTTTTTAGCTCAGGCGTAATGAGGTTAATTAGTAAATTGAAAGTTTAAGTTATTGTTTTAGTCCTTGGCATCTAGGACTTGCCCTATTGATGTTTGTTGAGTGACTTCTACAGAGCTAATGATCTCAGATACAAGGTATGGGTAATGAGGCTGATCTGTACAAATCTCAGATCATTATTTTGAAAAGTTGAGGCCCATTTTTTTTATAAAGAGAGAGAATTTTTTAATATTTATTTTTTAGTTTTCGGCAGACACAACATCTTTGTATGTGGTGCTGAGGATCGAACCGGGCCGCACGCATGCCAGGCGAGCGTGCTACCGCTTGAGCCACATCCCTAGCCCGAGGCCCATTTTTTGGATACTAAATTCCTCTTATGGGCTAGTTCTGTTAGCTTCTTTCACAAAGTGAGATGTAGAAGCATCAGATAAATTGAGGGTTCAGTTTGTTAAGTTCAGGTTTAACTGAAACGCTAGCATATGAGAAAGTCATGAATAATTTATTGCTAAAAAAAAAACTTTTTCAACAAATATTGCCATAGGATACCGAGAATACATTGTTGAACAGAAACAAATATAGTCACTGCCCTCATGGAACTGACAATCTGACTCTCAAGTCATATTAAAAAGGCAAAAGCTATTTGGGAGGCTGAGATAAGAGAACTGCTTTGGCCCAGGAGCTCAAGACCAGCCTGGGCAACATAGCAAGACCCAGTTTCTAAAAAAAAAAAAAAAAGCATAAAACTGGGGAGTGCGGCAGTTTATGAATGTCACTTTTTTTTTTTTTTCCTTTGAGACAAGGTCTTGCTATGTTGGCCAGGGTGATGGGTTTAATGATCTCACCTCAGCCTCCCAAGTAGCTGAGTAGCTGGAACTGTTTGGTGCACTATCATGCCCAGGGATGAATGTCATTTTTGACTAGGGTCTGGCAGGTGAGAGGAATGGGACAAACACCAGAGTCCAGTAATGCAGAAAGAAGGCCGGGACCCATAGACAGATTCCACACATAGATTTTTGGATTCCTGCCCTGGCTGAGGGTGGAGAAGTTTTGTGTTCCTCCCCACCACCCTGCCCACCTCCCACCCAGCCTCCCACCTAGGCTGGAGGACATCCTAAATGACACTGTTGTAACAGTATCCAAATGTCATGTCTTGGCTTAACTTCAATCTGACATAACAATTTTTGAGAGTCTACAAAAGGTCAGGTACCAAGCTGGACAGATTCCATGTTTTGTCTTTAATTATCAAAACAACTTTGTGAGGCACATGCTATTATCATCCTCAGTCTGCATTTGAGGAAACTGCAGCTTGTGGACATGGCCAAGGTCATGACTGGTGGTTATAGAAGAACTAAACCCAGCTCTGTCTGGACAGCCTTCCCCCCCTCCTCTGAAGCCATACTGGCCCTTTATCCTTTCTTCCTCCCCCTCCCCCCACTTCTCTCTTCTCTTTCTTCCTCTCTTTTCTACTGGGAATCAAACCCAGGGTGTTGCACATACTTGGCAAATGCTCTAGCACTGAGATAAATCCCCCAACCATTTAAAAAAAAATATTTTGAGGCAGGGTCTTTCTAAGATTCTTAGACTGGCCTCAAACTTGAGACCCTTCTGACTCAAGCCTCCTGAGTAGCTTTACCACTGAGTTACACTTCCCTGGCCTTTTATTTATTTTTCTTTTGCTACAGGGTCTTGCTAAGGCATAACATTTCCCATAAAGCTGAGTTTTCTCAATGGGTTAATAGCACTCCTTAAGAGGAAAAATTGAAGAAATGAAGAAGCATTTTCTTTACTACCTCAGACGACTGACAGAAAAATTAAAAATTAGTTTTAAAAAATTGAGATTTTACATCTTCATTTCCACTGACTGGCTATTTGGATATTGGGCAGTAGTATCCAGGCACTAGCTGCAGTGGTTAGTGTGAAGGACTGGCAGAGGAAGGGGTCTGGAGGAAAGTCTTAGGGCGGCATCAAGGCATCCAGCGGTGGCTCTTAACCTCAGTCAACTAATGTCTCAGCCCAGAGCACTCCCCTTTTTCATTGCAGAGACACACAAAGACTGCTGATGTCCTCAAGGGAAAGCCTAGCCTATGGCTATGAAGTATTACTAATTAAATGAATTAATTGTACAAAATATAACTACTAAGGTTCTACTTTCCCCCTGTCTTTGCTACACTGCAGGAAAAAGTTTCCATGGCAATTAGTTTGTATAAGCAAAAATCAAAATTAAATTAAGAGGTCACATGCCAGTAGCAAAGACAAAATCAGGAAAACATTTTCTAATCAGAAACTGCAAAGAAATTGGGGCTTGAACATAATAGCAAAATTAGGGTTTGGATGGTGGTATTCTTTCAACCAACTTTTCACAAATATTTCCTGGAACTGGCCCAAGGAATGTATCCTAATTTAGCCTATTCTTCAGATGTAATTGAATTCACTTGTTTAGGTTGCTGCCTCTCCACCTTTCACCCTGATGGCAAGGTCAGCAATGCTCAGCTGTCACTGGGCACACTGTGCCATTTCTAGACCATGCTGGGACCCTCTTCTCCAGGGATCCCCCAGAGATCTCTGAGGCTCTTAGTCTTTTCTTCCACTGTCATTTCCCTTCCTTGAGAGATCCTTTCTGGCCCTGCACTTCCTCAAAACTACCCATCGACTTGCTTCTCCAAGCTTCTGCCACAGCCAACCACCAGAGTTACCCTCCTATGACGATGAGTGATGCCATTGGTTGCCGCAGTCTGGCTGGGCACAAAATCACGAGCCACCACAGCTTGTAGATTCAAACAGCAACTCTTTATTCCTGAACTCACACCAGCCGTCTACAAACACGTTCTGGGGAAATCCACGTTCTCTACCCAAATCCACCTCCACTGGGCTTCTGTCTCCCCAAAAATACTGTCTGAATCCCGTGAGAACTCAAGGGGAACTCAGGCAGCAGGATACGCCCTATTCCCAGCAGGAATAATCTTAAACCTTAAACCTTAAGCCTTGGTCCTTGAGCAAGGTCACCTACATTCAATGTCACTGCAACATGGGGTACGCTGGCAAGGAAATTGTCATACCTACTTGACTAATGGCTCCCAGCATCTCCCCCCTTCTGATTAATTAAACAACAAGCAATGTGGCTTAAGGACCGTGCCTGGTAGGTTGTCCAATTCAACATATGGTTCTTACCC
>NW_025999842.1:27501960-27509691 GCF_001458135.2 Marmota marmota marmota | reverse complement strand
TGATGTTTAAAGATTCTGTATTTAATTTATTTTCTGATAGTCAGTATGTAGTTAATGCTATAGTATCTCTTGAAGATGCTGGTAGGATTTCCCCTTCTTCTACTGTTTTCTCTTTGTTTTCCACTATACAAAGTCTAATCTGGGACAGAAAAGATCCATTCTTTATAGGACATATTAGGGCACATACAGGATTGCCTGGAGCCCTTAGTTTAGGCAATGATTTAGCAGATAAAACTACACATGACATACATATTTTCTCTACATTTGAAGAAGCTACAAATTTTCATAAAAGGTTTCATGTTAATGCTAATACTTTACAAAAGCGTTTTAAAATAACTAAGGAACAAGCCAGACATATAATAAAACAATGTCAAAATTGTGTGACATTTTTACCACAAGTTAATCTTGGAGTCAATCCTAGAGGACTGATACCTAACCATATTTGGCAGATGGACGTCACACACTTGCCAGAATTTGGAAAATTAAAATATTTACACGTTACAGTTGATACTTCTTCTGGATTTTTGATGGGCTCCCTTCATGCCGGAGAAAAAACTAAAGATGTTATAGCTCATTGCTTACAAAATTTTGCCACTGTGGGCGTTCCTAAACAGTTAAAAACCGATAATGGTCCTGGCTATACCTCTACCTCTTTTAAACAATTTTGCTCATCATTTGGTATTACTCATATAACAGGAATAATCTTAAACCTTAAACCTGGAACCTAAACCGGGAACGCCCTAATCCGCCTTGGTCCTTGAGCAAGGTCACCTACATTCAATGTCACTACAACATGGGGTACGCTGGCAAGGAAATTGTCATACCTACTTGGCTAATGGCTCCCAGCAATTGGTCATCTGGGTAATAAATACTGTCTGTCTGGAAGGAATGTGTTGAGAGGAAATATGAGAGAAGGTCCAGAATCCCAGATGGAAAGCACTTAGGATTGCACTAGAGATACTGAGCAGGATCTTTCCTCCTGGCTGAGGGATTCCAGAATTGTAAGAAAGAAGATAGCTTTTGTAGTTTGGGGCTGGGGAAAGGATTTAGCAGTACACACATCAAGTGGGAGTGAAAGGTCTCTAAGGACGCATTCGTTCCCATGTTAGCCTCCAGACAGCAGGCTACTGGCTAGGCATCTACTTAGCCTGGAGACCCAAAAGCCATCTCCACAGGGGGGCCAGGGCATGCCAAACAATTCCCTGCTCCTAGAGGTTGTACGTGTTCAGACAATCTCAATCTCTCCCTCTGCCTCTCCCTCTCTCTCGCTCCCTCCTTCTCTCCTCTCTCCTCCTCAGGGCTGGGGAAGGAACCCAGGCCCTCACAAAAACTAAGCAAGTCCTTTACTGCCCCCTTTTTCT
The DNA here is from genome assembly GCF_001458135.2 of Marmota marmota marmota. Classification (NCBI taxonomy): domain Eukaryota; kingdom Metazoa; phylum Chordata; class Mammalia; order Rodentia; family Sciuridae; genus Marmota; species Marmota marmota. Next base: position 27,508,330 of record NW_025999842.1, on the reverse strand, counting down.
TTGACTGAAGGTGGTGAGGTAGTTCTTAAGAGGAATTTTATTTGAATGTAAAAACTAAAAAAAAAAAAAAAAACAAACTTCCTTCCCTCTTTGGAGATTATCTTTTCCTACTGCGTCTGTCAGAGACTAATGTTGTTTGCAACTTGTACGTGCACACATGTGTGTGCACACACCCATCACCCACCCTCCCAGCAGCATCCCGGTGTGCAGGCAGTCTGTAGTCTCACACATTTCATTTCATCCCCAAGGGGGTCTCCAGGACAAGAGCCTCACAGTCACTGGGCAGTACAGTTTGGTGAGTGGCCAGGGGCTGGTGGGCCCCTCTGCTCTTACCATGAGTGGTTCTTTAGCCTGGTTCTCAGCAGGAATCGCAGTCTTCGTGATTCCTGCCATGGCTTCCCAGAATCTAGTTGTCCCGTCTCCAAGTGCAGGCTTCTACGTGCAGTAAGGGAATGTGGGCATTTTTGAAACTGGCTTTTTAGACCAGAAGCACAAGCAGCCAAGTGTGAAGGGTGTCAGCAGTGGTGGCCAGCCCTGAGGGAAGATATGGGACAAGCTCGGGTCTGTGCCAACTGCAAAAGAGGAGAAGCCTGCCCCAAAGGAAGGGGGGTGGTTCTCCAAGGAGAACTTGCTCCTGACCCATCTTTTGTCATTCTAAAGCGGTGCCCACATTACTGGTCTTGCTCTGGCCCTAGGGCATGCACTACTTTCATTCATTAATGTATACTTCAAAATCAAGTCATTCTCATACAAATTGTGTTAGACCTCCCAATCAATTGCTACAGTTGAGCAGCATCCCTACTTTATTGAAGAAACTAAAGCTTCATTGCTACAGTTGAGCAGCATCCCTACTTTATTGAAGAAACTAAAGCTTCAGTGTGATTAAGTAATATGTTCTCCAAGGTGAAGTTTCTAGTAAGGGCAAGAACAAGAGGTGTCAGGCCTCCTGATTTTAATTTTTTCACTTGTACCCCTTTCAATGGACAAGTGTTACTGAATCCTTAGCATAGGACCAGCATCTATCAGGGACTATTGAGGATTCAAAGACACTGTGACTTGGTTCTGAACATTCTGGCACTTACAACTTGGTTCATTGCAAGTGAGAGATAAGGAAGGGCTGAGTCATGTGCATTTTATTTATTTATTATTATTTTTTTACATACATGTGAATTTTATTATGAACAATTAGACACACTTTTATATCTTCACTGTAGAAAGAATAAGTAGTATTAACAAAAAATTAAAAAATTAGGAAGGCTATCCTGAATGATGTCATTATGTTGTCAACTACATAAAGTTTTAAAGCCATTTCAATGATCATAATTAAGTAATAATTTTGACCATTTCCAGTATTTCCAAATCTCATTCACAGAGACTTACAAAAAGACTGATAATAGATTTCGCATTGGAATAAGATTAATTAATACATGGATATCTGTATAATTATAATATTCTTTGGTTCTGTGAATGATAACATGAGATATATTTGGTATAATACAGAATTTTGGTAGAAACAGGTAGCAAGGAAACATTTTTAAAGCGTATTCCAAAAAGAATTTGAGATAGCATACAAAAATGCACAATGCCATAAAATGGAAAACTATAATATATAAGGCAAACTGGGCAGAAGAGAAAAAAGATTATGATAGTAAAAGAACCCAGAGAACAAATCTCATATAATAAGGTCCTCTAAAATAAAACTATTAATAAAAACATTTTAAAAGTTTTATTATATACAAAGATGATCTTTTTTCACCATGAATTTTACAATAATCTGTACTAACTTGTCATATATATTTTAAGTGAAACATTATTTTAAAATTGGTTTATTATTAAATTCCAAGAGGAACATCTGATCATAAAATATGCACACACACCAAAATCATAGAGGAAATATATGAACATGATAATCCCTGTATATTATGTCAATAACATCTTTCTTAGTACTTTTGGGCTGCTATAACAGAAAACCATAGATGTATTGTTTTATAAGCCAGAAAAAATGACTCTTAGTTCTGAAGGCTGTGAAGTACAAGCTCAGAGAGCTGGTAGATCCAGTGTCTGGTAAGGACCCATTTTCTGGTTTGTAGATGTCTGTTTTCTTGTTATGTTCTCACAAGGTGGAAAGGTCAAGGCAACTCTGTGAGACATTATTTTTTTTTCTTTTTGCATTCTTGGGATGTAACCCAGGACCTCATACGTTCTAGACAAATATTCTACCGCTGAACTACATCTTTAGCCATGAAGTGTCTTTTAAAGGACATAAATCCTATTCATGTGAATCCTACCCTCATTTCCTAATTGGTTCCTAAAAGCACCATCTCCAACTACCACCACATTAACTTTTGACATAGAAATTAAGCAGACACAAATGTTCAGACCATAGCAAGATTTTAAATGTTGTATAGATGTCTTATTCACTACTTATGTAATAAGATCTTGGTCTTTGGCTCAGTAAATGTTTCTTGAGCGTTATGTGCAGACACTGGAAATTGGAGCAGAGGGACACAAAGATGAAAAGGATGTATGTAGTCTCTATTCTCCAGAAGTTCAGTCCAACAAGGAACCTCCCTGCTCAGAACCATTCAATGGCTTCCTGCTGCTTCCAGGGTACAATCCAAAGTGCTTGTGTGGCCCACAAGGCTGCTTGGGAGCTGACCTTTGCCCTCTCCCAGTCTCACTGCTCCAGCCCCACTGGGCCTCCTTCAGTTCCTTCATCTGGGTAAACTTTATTCCTTCCTTGGGATTCTTCTGTCTGGGATAACTTTACAGATGTGTCATTTGAACAGGGCCTTTCAGAATGAATAGGTTTCCAAGCAGAAAGCCATGGGGAGGGAGGAGGAATTTGACATAGAGGAGCTTGTGGGGTGTACCGAGGAGTACTAGCTGGAGGGGGGGGCAAGTTTTGTAGAAAAGGCAAAACATTCTTTGTGCAAAACCAACTTTGAATGTGCTGAGCAGAGCTGGTCTGGCAAGGCTAGAGGTGGGCCCAGGGTGGCAGGATGGATGGGAATTTGGGGGTGGGAGAAGGAGCACCTCAGCAAAGTTCCAGAGCTGAGATTACCTGAGGACAACCAGGGGCAGAAATGCAGCCCTAGAGGCAAGTTGGGAGGCAGTGCTGTGTGGGCTGGTGTGGCTTGTCAAGCAGGAGACTCAAACTCCAGTTGCAGCTCAGAACTTGCTTTGATGTCTTTGCTCCAGCCATTTCTCTTCCTCTGGGCCTTGGAATTTGTAAGGAAGATGGAGTAAATAATCTCTGTCTCCTTTCCAGGTGAAATGTGCTCCTTAAAATTCAGACGATTTCAGTTACTTGCAGAAGCTGGAAGTGTGCAAGGCATTGGAGGAGAGAACAATTTCCAGGAGGAGAGAGAACGAGCCCATGCAGAGCACTGGCTTCATAGGCCTCTGCAGCATCCTGAGCTCTGTGCAAAAAGGATGGAGGGAAGCAAGGGGCTAAGGGTCCTGCCACTGGATGGGTGGATGAGGGTGGCTGCAGCCTGTGACTCATCCCTGTCCCACCAAGAACAGATCAACCCCCCATGGAATATTTCTGACTTTTCCTCCTACTACCCTGATCTCAATGTGGGGAGAACCAGGCCCATCACCAGGGGAGAAGGCTGCTGTGGGCCCATAAAACTGAGGGAGAGGTTAGACATATTCATAGAGTAAGGGGGGAGGATGAAGAGCTGAAGGAGCTCTTTGGACTGTCCAAGTGACAGAATAAGCCCCTCACACAGGTTTTTTCTCTACTGACCCCTTTCTGTTCCATGGATGTCACTTGTCCCCCGGCCCCCTTGTTCTTTTTCTTTTTTTGGAGCTTTCAGGGAGGGGGAGCAAGGCGAGGGAGGTGGGAAGAGACTTTTTTTTTTTTTTCACATGAGCCTTCAGAATTACAGTTCACAAACTATTCAGTAAACTGACCGGCCTCAACCTCCCCTTCAACGGCCTAATCTAAGGGGTGGATCTATGTGTTTTGTTGCTTGTCAGAAACAATCGCTGCGCGGCCCATTACATTTACAGCACGTCGCCCTTTAATTGGTGTAACACGCTGAGGCCTGAAAGGAGGAGAGGCCCACAAAGGCGCCGTGAATGAGCCTTGACTCACACAAAAACACTCTGCAGAAGTTCAGAGCTGGCCACTAACAAGGAGGTAGGGAGTTAGTTTGAAAAGGGGGTGAAGTTCAGAAATGTGTCACCTTGAGGAGCGTCCCATCAAAGCAATGGTCGCATTGACAAGCTGCAAAGAAAAAAGTTAGACCTTTCAGCGCTATGGACCTGTCGGCTGGATTTATTCTTAAACTTGAGGGACAACGAGAAGGGAGTCTCTTTTTTCTCTCCTTACCCGCCCTGGGTTCTTTGCTCCCCTTTATTTCAGAATGCCTTCAAAGAGTCGGAGTGAAAAAAAACACACCTTCCAATCCCCACCCCTGCTAAGATACACTATTTAAAAAATAAATGTATCAAAAGTCAGGCAGAATGAGGTTGCCTTAGGCTGTGAAGGCTGATTTCGGCCTCGGTGCGAAGGGCGGGTTTTTTCAGTGACATCTTGTCTCTCCCGCCTCCGCGTCTTCAGGGACAGTGCCGAGGCCAGGGCCAGTGCCGAGGCCCTGGGCTGCTGGCGCTGAGGCCTAGGCCCGGGCGCAGAGCGGGACTGGAGATGCGCCGAGAAGGTGCACACCAGTGTAGTGAGGGTGCCCTGCCTCGGGCTGAGTGGACTGGGGCGGGCCACTTGGAAGCCTTTGAGTCAGTTGGTTCTGAATGCTTGCTTGCCCAAGGAGGACCCTGGTTTCTCTCTTCCCGTCTGTAACCCACAACAGCCAAGTGGGTTTCCAAACTTAGATCCCGGGCACAAAATTAAATATCCCTAAAAGAAAAGTGCAAGGGCCAGGGGTGAAGGGCACCCTTCTTCCATCAGGATGGGCTCAGCTCCTCCGGGCGCACCTTCCTCGCTCCAGATGCCCAGAATTTACCCAGTGGTGGTAGCGCTGGGGTCAGTCTCCTTTGGTACCCTCTGGTGCACCCTCCTCCTGGCCTTCCTGTGGGGGGCACCGCATCACGCCTGCGCCCGAGTGGACACCTCTGTGTCCACTTCCCCTGCGTGCGCCCCGAGCTCCCCAGGCACCCTCTCGGCTCACCCCCTCCGGGCCTTTGTCTTGCGACCGGACCCCCGCCCCTCGCGCTGCTCCTGTGAACCGGCTGCCCCGTGCGAAGGCGGGGGCACTTTTCAATGCAGCGCCGCAGCTCCCTCCAGATTTGTAATCCGCCAAAAAGCCGCTGATTGCTGCAATCGTTACTTTTCATTAAAAAAACTTAGAAGCAATTTGGGAGAACCCTTCTCAATGAATACATTTACCCCCGAACGGTCTTTATTCTCCGCCTCCACTTGATGAGTTTCTCTGGCACGAATCCGTTCTTACAGGCACAGAATGGGCAATCCCTTGATCCCCGTCAATTGTCATCCCGAGTCGGGGCCACTTTGACCGCCAATAGTGGGGAAGTCAGAGCTAATCCTCAGAAGGAATCACGGGAAAAGAAAAGCAACAATAACCAAGTCAAGCGTAAAAAATGAAAGAGAAATCTCTATTATCACTCACTACATTTCCCAGCTATGTACTGAAAAAATCAGCTCGCTTGTCATTCGAGTCAGACACCCGCACAAGAATATGGGGTCGTGGTGGGTTGGTAGACTCACACGACGTAAGGAGCGATATTTGAGAGCGAAAGGCCTCTCTTCTGCCTCTGCCAAATCCCCCTCACATCCGCCATAACCATTAAATACAGACTGACTTTATTCTGTATGGGGAGACCCAGGGGTGGGTGGTGAGGGAGCCCCCCAGCTGTGCACGGATACAAAAAAAAAAAAATCCCTGGAGAGTAGGATGGGGGCGGGGTAGGGAAGCTGAGGAAAAGCTCCCCTCTCCGGGAACCTCCCACTCCCCGCCCGCAGGCGGCTCTGACCCGCCTTTAGCGGTCCAACCACTGCGCGGGCATCCCCTAGGCGCCCTGCTCACGACCCCCGCACTCCGCTAGCGCGCATAGCCTAGGCGGCCGTCTAAGCGCTGGCCCAGGTGCCCTGTGCACGAGGCGCGTGGTTGGCTCAGCCCCACGTCTGGCAGGGAACCGTGGCCCTCGAGCTGTGGCTGGAGTGCGGCGTGAGAAGTCTGCGGAGAGGGGGAGCAGACACAGCGAGTCTTGCAAGTGTGCAAACATTTCCACTTTCCACGGTGACACCTACAATTATCTGACACGGGCCTTGATTCCTTTCTGTCACAGTCGAGTAAGGGGCAAAGTTAGTTCTCAAGAGGCGGATGTCAAGCAGGCCGCCGCGTCTCCGGGGAGGAGTAGCCCCAGCAGCGGACCCCCCCCCCCC
>NW_025999842.1:27496782-27501003 GCF_001458135.2 Marmota marmota marmota | reverse complement strand
AAAAAAAAAAAAAAAAAAAAAAAAAAAAAAAAAAAAAAAAAAAGAGGGTGTGGAGTATTTTTTCTTTCCTTTGGCTCACTGAGAGTGAAAAATGTGTTGTGAAATGAGTTCACAGAGGATAGGAAGCATTGCTCCCCATCCTTCCGCCAGCTTATTATCTTCTCCTCCCTCCCTCAGCTATGAGTTTGGTTTCAGGTGGGGTGGGAGCTTCTCAGAGCGTTCCATGAGGGCCCGGGGCTGCTGAGAACACCCGGCCGTCAACACACATCAGAATCATGTACGAATTTCACTCGTTTTAGTTAAGAGCCAATAAACATCCATTAAGAGTCTACTCGGCGCGCGGCACACTGTCAGGAGCTCCGGGCAGGCTGGAGAACCATTTCCTTTGCTCCTTGACCTTCCGCCCCTTTGGCGCTTTGGGTGGGTTCTGGAAATCCCTAGCATCCAAAGCCCCGAAAGCACGCAAGGAAGAGGCGCGCATGCACTTCTATGTCCGCGCCACAATTCGGTCGGCCTGTGCGCTGCAACCCAGCAGGGCGCACCATGACTGTCTAGACGCGTTTCTGCCCATCCCTACTCTCCCGCCGCTGGACGACGAGTTCCCTAGCGGCCAAGCAGCCGCTTGGGCCTTTTAGCTAAGAACTCCATTATCTTTTCTGCCTACCCCCTCCCGCGCCCCCGGCAGAGCCTAGAGAGCAGGTTGGCTCTCTGGCCTCGGCCGGCGGGGAAGCTGCGCGCTGGGTTCCCCAAAGGCCGGCGGCTGCTCAGCCTGGACTCAGCAGTCAGCAATCTGCCGACGCACTGGCTAGGGGCTGAGAGCTGGGAGCGGAAGGGACAGGGACCCAAACTCAAGTCCTCGCCATGGCCGCGGTTGAGCCATGGAAGGAAGAGTTGGAAATCGCCGACAAGCTAAGCCTTTTTTTTTTTTTTTAATGACACATGGGGGAAGGGCTGAATGTATCAAAATCATGTAAAATTTCTGTTCTTAGCAACATCCTTGTTATTAGGAATGATGACTAAACCGCCAGGATTATTCTGGACTGTAAGTTATCAAGAGCCCACTAATTTCACATTAAAGCCCATTGACTGCAACGGCGTGATTGAAGGGTTTTTAACAATTAACATAATCAGAAAATGAGCTGAGATAATTTTTATTCAACTCATTACTTTTTAATCATGTATTTCTTTTAATTAATATCTTCTCCGTGAACATAACACAAAGCAGAGCCCCAGTGCTGGCCCAAGCCAGCCTGCGGGACTGAATTTGACACAGCCAAACATTTCACTAGCCTCATTCATTGCATCTCTATTGTGGTGTGGGTGAAATAGAAAAATCTTGTCCAAAAGTCACCATGTTGTTTTGAAACACAATTTAAAAGGGGGGGGGGGCTATTGGGAGCTCACAAGCCATACAATTTTAATTCGACTTGACTTTTATATTTGGGCGCCTCTCTTGACTTGCAGCCAGAGAGATACAAATGGGAATAAACAAACAGGAAGAACAACAAGAAGAAAAGGCTTTGGGCGGTGAATACCTGGTCCTGGGTTCGCAGGGAAGTAGACTGGTTTCCTGCACCCATGAGGCGGGCGGGTGGGACAGTCGGAGGAACAGACCTTGGCTTCCAAATCGATCCTAAAGGACGGATATAGTCAGGGATTAAGCGTCCGGGCCCTTCCATTACCATCATCCCACTGGTGATGGAAGGGACCCAACCCCGCCAAGTCTCTCCATTCCCCCAGTCTCAGCGACCCGTGCTCCTTTCTTTAGGGCAGCATCCTGAACCACTGTCCAGATCACTGTGTGCACCGCCCAGGTGTTTTCATTAAGGTCTGGTCAGAGCCATGACCTCATCTGTTCCACAAGATTTTCTGGTATCCCCAACCCAGGAGACTTGATTCCGTTCAAATGCCTCACATGGAGCAGAGAAGGAGCAGTTTTGGTAGCACTTTTGGTAGCATTTTTGGAAGTTTCAGCCTCTTTCTTGGCGACCCTCTCTACTTACTCAACTTTGAACCTAGGGTCATCTCTCCTGTGGCCTGACCACCACGTCTTTGGTACCTCCAAAAGGGTCTGTTTGTGCACTAAGATGTCTTGCAGTATGAGAGCAGCATCAGCCTCGGAAAAAAGAAACAAAGCCGACCCCTGGTGGAAGAACATGAAAGTTTAAGAATTTAAGGTTTGGGGGAACTTCATGCCACACAGTTTGTAGGAGACAGGAGGGAGAGAAAAATAGAGCAGAGGGATAAAAATAATAAATAAAAGGAAGATTGGAAGAGGTAGAGAATTGGAGAGCCCACATAGCCAGGGAATTCGAGTGAAGAAAGGTGGGAAAAGTGAGACTCAGAAACTGAGCTTTTAGACCCTTGGGTCAAGCATGCTTTCTCCATCATTGTGGTCTGGTCTGTTTGGTGTCAAGCAAGGATATCCAATTTCCTTTCTTAACATCAGGGATCTGGAAGCTCTGTGATTACAGGGAAGAGAGATGTTTCAGTCTGACACTTGCACCTGCTAAGATCTGCCTGCGCCAAGGAACATCCATGTTCCAGAATCATCCTCCTCTTCCTTCTAAACAAACCTCCTCGTCCACCATTTTGCCCTTTTAGTCTTCAGTATCTGATATTAACGAAAGAAAAATTAACCGTCCAAGGGGAAAGTGGATAAGAATACAAGCCCCATTCCTTTGATATTTATTCATTTTTAATAGGGACTATCTGGGGCACAGGTTTGAGCCCAGATGATAGAGGTATTGCAGAATCTAAAGCAAAACAGTGAGAGGAGACCCACAGTGAGCCTCTGCTGATGTCCAAGACCAAACAGTTAAAAAAAAAAGAATAAAGAAAAGGTGACATCAAAAATAAGGTCTCACTGATTAGCATGTCACTGTTTACCTGGAGTGAGCACTTCAAGTTAATCAAGGAAGTGCAAAGGGTGGCATTTGTGTCCTTGAGCTTTTTAAAGCCTCTTTTGAATTCACTATCAAGATGTACCTCAATGTTGCTTCCTTCCTACCTTGTCTCCTATACAGTGTATTGATCTTCAGGGATTTTTTCCCCCGCACATCTTTCCTGCAAACATTTTCTTTTCTTAATTTTTAAAGATTTTTAAATTTTTTATTTGTTCTTTTTAGATATACATGAAGCATTTTCTTTTCTTGGAAAACTCCCCAATCTGACAGTTTACTGGAAGCTTACCCATCCTTTAAGATAAAGGTTCAATATCACTGGTCCCTTAAAGACAACCTTGTTATTTACCCACCTTTCAACTCTTCTCATATAATACCGTTTCCTTTAATTTTCCTCTTCTATCATAGCTACTTCAATAAGAGAATTAATTATATACACTTTACCTTTTCTACTAGTTTGTAAGTCCCTAAAGTGGGTATTGAACACAGCACTGAATCCAGGACTTGGGTCTGTTCACAGGGAATATTTCTTGAATTGTTGGCTGTTGGCTGAGATTTAGAGTTTGGCATTTTAAGCCAGGCTTAGGAGCACGGTGGTTTGGGGCTGGTCTTTTTGGGATCTGGTGTGAACTACAGCCACTCCTTAGCAACTGAGAACAACACTTGCTGTTGTGAGGATGCAGCTGGAGGTTGTGTTTGAGTGTATCAGGCAGGAAAACCCTCATGCTGTGCTTGTAACTTTATGGTGTAAGTGCACATGTGGGGACAAAACAGGGGCAAGGCACGTGGAGAGCATATGACTCAGGCTTCAGATGAGTGCTGCCAAGACCACAGAGGGAACCCTGGCAAATCCATCATAAGCCCTGTGACCACCCTCTAGGCCAGAGGTAGAGCCCCGTCCACACCACTTTGGCACAGTGCTCTCTGCCCAGCCCACCCTGTCTCATCTGGCAGGCTTTCATGGACCCTCATCATCTGGCCTTCCTTTCTGTCATTGGAGCATCATGACACACTTGGCTCAGCTTAGTATTTTAACCACTGTCCTGGTTAAATGTCCCACTGCTGCTCTGGCTACTTTCAAAGGTGATTTCTTTTTTCTAGTTTGGACTGAGCCTAAATGTATAAAGCAAAGAGAAGAAAGTACAGTTATCAAAACACTTAATTTTTAGACCACCAACAGCACAATTCAGGTCAGAATGTACACTTAAAGATGAAATTACGTGAGTTGTAAAACCCCTGCCTTCACTAGCAGCTGACTAATTTTTCTTTGCTTTCTGTTTTATAGACACAGGCTTGATTTTTTTTTTTTTTTTTTTTT
>NW_025999842.1:27483857-27495483 GCF_001458135.2 Marmota marmota marmota | reverse complement strand
TATTTTTTTTTTTTTTTTTTTTTTTTTTGGTACTGGAGATTGAACTTAGGGTGCTTTACCACTGAGCCAGTGAGCTATATCCCCATTCCTTTTAAAAAAAAAAATTTGAAACAGGGTATTTCTAAGTTGCTGAGGAGCTCATTAAGTTGTAGAGACTGGCCTCAAACTTGGGATCCTCCTGCCTCAGCCTCTTGAATTTCTGAAGTTATACCTAAAATGATATTTTCTTATAATTACCATGGCAATATCACACCTAACCAAAAAATTAAAAAAAAATTAGGCTTGAGTATACTTGTGCATTGCTCTAATCCTAGCAACTTGGGAGTCTGAAACAGAAGGATTGTTAACTTTGAAGCCAGCCTGGGCAACTTAGTAAGACTCTGTCTCAAAATACAAAAGGTATTGAGATGTAGTTCAGTGATAGAGTGCTTGCCTATATGTGTGAGGCTGTGGGTTCAATCCCCAGTCCTGGGAGTGGGGTAGGAAGGAAAAACAATTAATATCATGTAATAGTCAGTTCATCTTAAAATTTTCCTGAATGTCTATCTAAAAAAAGTCTTGAAAAAAAAATACTAGTTAGTTTGAAACGGGATGTAAATAAGGTACACTTGTATTTGGCTCTTAAATCTTTTTTGGGGGGGTGGGTACTGGGGATTTAACCCAGGGGTGCTTTACTATTGAACTACATCCCCAGCCCTTTTAATTTTGAGATACGGTCCCTCTAAGTTGCTTAGACCCTTGCTAATTCCCTAGGCTGAGCTAAAACTTGCAATCCTCCTGCCTCAACCTCCCGAGTCACTGGGATTAGAGATATGCACCACCACACCCAGTACCTCTTAAATCTTTTAAAATATTTTGCTATTGTTGCTGTTGTTATGGCCTGTAAGTCTTTAAACGTCTATTATAACATCTCCTTTCTCCCACCCCACCCTTCCTTTTCACATGATATTGGCTGTTTTTCAGAAACCAGGTTAATTGTCCTGAGAAATGTTCCCCATTCTGGATTTGGCTGCTTGTCTCCTCACATTGTCGTTTGGTAGCGATTTCATGTGTCAAGTAAGCAGAAATTTAACATGCTTCTTTTTTGTTTGTATTTCCTTGAGAATAGAAGTGAAATCCAAAAACTTGAATAACTTCCGGCTGCCCCACCCCTGCCTGTCTTTTGGGGCAAGAATACATCAGAAATGGATTCCATATAGCAATGAATCAGAAGGCACAATGTCTTGTTTTGTTTTGAGTGCAGCTCAGCTTGATCAGTAGGCTCAGGTGATTCACCCATCCTGTCTTGTCACCCGGATTACTGATAACATTGAATTGGGTATTTCCTTAGGCATTAGGATGGCATCTGTTTTAAAGAATATTTTTATGCAAGTGATTTCTTTTTTACTTGCCTGAGGTAAGAGGAGAGTACTCTGGTTCCCCGAGGTAAGAAGGCTATGCATTATTTCCTTCACTATACAGAGGAATGGCAGAGAAGTCACTTTGGGGGCTACATGGTGATTTGAGGGCCCACACAAAATCAGAATTCAATCTGCTGATTCCTGATTCCAAACTCTCCTGTGGCAGAAAACATGGCAGGCAATGATGCTTCCTGGTGCCTTGCTGTTTAAAACCCAGTGGAGTATTTTTAAAGTAAGCTCAGGTAATAGATCTTAATGGGGGATTTAGTGGAGAATCCCAACCAGTTTGGGTCACTTTGGTTTGGATTACCAGACACAAGAAATTTGATTTGCTTGGTTATGGATATCTGAACCATCTCCATTGTGTGAATCAACATTTTTTCCACATGATTTTGGCTAGATAAATCAAAGACAATACTCTTCTCACTCAGGAGTACTCTGGTTCCCAGTACTGAGTTATTTACAGTAGGGTTGTGGTCAGCTAAAAATATGAAAATGTCAATTTGAGGGGCTTAAACAAATAGGGTTTAATTTTTCTCACCCAATAAGAAGACCAGAGGTGTTCTAGGCTTTGTTTGCTTTAGAAGCTTCATGATGATGGGGTAGACTTTTCCTAGTGGTCTCAAGATGGCTACTATATCTTTAACCATCATCTCTGCATTCAAAGCAGGGAGAAGGGTGCTCAGGAAAGGGTAGTAAGAGTCACATCTGTCCCATTTAGTAAGGAAAATATGTTTTATCAGAAGTCCTCCTAACAGCAAAGGAACTGAACAGACACTTCACAGAAGAAGAAAAATGATTGGTCAGCAAATATATGAAAAAATGTTCAACATCTCTAGCAATTAGAGAAATGCAAATTAAAACTACACTGAGATTTTATCTCATTCCAGTCAGAATGGCAATAATCAAGAACACAAGTAACAATAAATGTTGGCATGGAATGTGGGGAAAAATAAACACTCATACATTGCTGGTGGGATTTCAAATTGCTGCAACTACTATGGAGAGCAGCATGGAGATTTCACAGAATACTTGGAATGGAACCACCATTTGATCCAGTACCACTCCTCGGTATATACCCAAAGGACTTAAAATCAGCCTACTATAATGACATGGCCACATCACTGTTTCGAGCAGCTCAGTTCACAATAGCTAAGCTATAGAACCATCAACGGATGAATGGATCAAGAAAATAATACACAATGGAATATTACTCAGCCATAAAGAAGAATGAAATTATGGTATTTTCTGGTAAATGGATGGAACTAGAAGCTATCATGCTAAGTGAAATAAGCCAATCCCCCCCAAACCAAAGGCTGAATGTTCTCTCTGATATGTGGATGCTGACTCACAATAGGCAGGGGGAGGGGGAGAGAGAAGGGGATGTTCACTGGATTGAACAGGGCGAAGTGGGGGAATGGAGGGGGGATGGAAATGGAAATGAGTTGGACATAACTTTCCTATGTTCATAAATGAATAAACGACCAGTGTAACTCCATATCACATACAGTTACAAAAATGGGAAGTTATACTCCATGTATATATGTCAAAATACATTCTACTGTCATGTATAACTAAAAAGAGCAAATAAAAAATTAAAAAAAAAAAAGAAGTTTCCCTAACAGAATTCTCTTGGGTCAGAACTGGGTCATATTGAGATCTGGAGCTGCTAAAAGCTGGGGAAGCAGTATTTGGCTTTCAAACCTCTGTAGTGGAGGTAGCAAGGGAGATGGGGATTGGGTATTGCTGGGTTTCTGTTCTCGCGACTAAAAGGCTCAGGGGTCACTCCAGGTAAACTGGGCTAACTGGGCTGTGCAAAATAACCACACAAGAGACCTTTTCCTTTGGGGTCGCTGTGACGGCTCCTCTGACCTTAAGGGTCCACAGGAAGAGAGAGAGTGAGAGAGCATGCCCTTACCTCTTTTATTGAGGAGAAGCTATTCAAATGAGGCAAGGGGTCAGGTTTCAGGGGGCTGAGTCTATCTTCCTGATGTCCACTGTCATCAGGTTGACTGACACCTGGGTAGGCCATACCCAAGGGCACAGTAAGAGAAGGGGACACACACAAGGCACTTCCATGGAAGATTCTATCCTAAACAGGGCAAGGGGTTATATTACAAAGGAACAGGTGAGCATAGCTTCACCCATGGGGCTGTAGCATGACACACTCATGCACGAGACACCGACTCTCCTCCAACCCAAGAAGGGTGGGGAAAGCTCTGCCACATTTCTTTGACTGAGCGCCTCAGCACCCAGCCGGGGAGTGTGACTCAGTCAAGTGCAAGGTTGGTCTTCCACAGGGTATGAATGAAATGTGTGGCTACACCAATCTTTATCTCTCTGACATTCACCATCTCCTACATTTTCATGAGAAAAACTTCCTCAACTGTTCATTCTGTAAGACAAATGGAGAGGAAAAATGGTGTCCACAAACCCTTTTGAATGACCACAAGGAATAGTAATCACACAAATACTGGTTCCAGCCTCCAGAAGAGAATAAGTATTTTGGAAGCTAAGAGCTATGCATCTGAATGTGTCTCCCAGATCATATGTTAAAATATAATTACCAATGTGATGATGGTACTAGGAGGTGGGACCTTTAGGGTGGAGCCCTCACTGAAGGGATTACATGAGGCCTTTTTAAAGGGCTTAGGTTGGGTTTGCTCTTTTATACTCCTCCACCAAGCGAGGGCACACATTTTCCCCTCTTTTTTCGCTCTGTTCCTTCGGCCTTGTGGGGGTACATAGATGGTGTCATCTATAAGGAACGGTCCCTCACTAGACAGGAAATTCTATTAAATCTCTATTATTTATAAATCACTCAATCTTGTTAGGTGTCACGGTGTAGGCCTGTAATCCCAGCTACCGGGGACGCTAAGGCAGGAAGATCACAAGTTTGAGAGTAGTCTGGGCAATTTAGTGACAGCATGTCTCAAAATAAAATAAATTAAAATGAACAATGAAAAATAAATAGGGTTAGGAATATAGCTCAGTGGTAGAGCACCCCAGGGTCAATCCTCAGTACCACACACACAAAAAAATTACTCTGTCTCAAGTGTTTTGCTATAATAACACAAATGGACTAAAACACTAAGTTAGATAACATTGCATTTTGACTAGTTTGTGGATTCCATGTTGGTTTAAGAATATTAAAAGAGGGCTGGGGTTGTGGCTCAGCAGCAGAGCACTTGCCTAGCGCGTGCGAGGCCCTGGGTTCGATCCTCAGCACCACATAAAAATAAATAAATAAAACAAAGGTGTATGTCCAACTACAACTAAAAAATTTAAAAAAAAAAGAATATTAAAAGACATCAGAACATGTTTGCAGTGAGAGTGAGTGGCAGGAGTGGATTTGCAGAAGACAAAATAGAAGCCAGGGTGCTGAGTCAGAAAGTACCTCTGATGTCAGGAGGTTTCCCCTGTAGAAAGATTTCTAGTTATTTCTGACCCCAAATGCCTCCCATGTATGATTTTTTTAATTAATTTTTTTTGTAGTTGTAGATGGACAAAATTCATTTATTTTATTTTATTTTATTTTTATGTGGTGCTAAGGATCAAACACAGTGCCTCACACATGTTAGGCAAGCACCCTGCTACTGAGTTATAGCCCCAACCCATGTATGATTTTTTTAAATTCATGAAACCTCCTCTTACAGTGGGCAAAATCTTTACTGCAAGCTATAAATAATGTCAAAATTAACATTGTTCTGAAAAGGTAAACATAACCTTACATTTTTTCAAAATATAAAAGGCCAAAAGGAAAAATAGTCGTTATTTAAATGTTGAGATTCTTCACCTCCAGGGTGAAGGGACCAAGAGTAGGAAATGAATCCCCTTTTTTCCTGTTGCACGCTGAGATCAGCTTAGAACGTTATGCAAAGATATTACTCATGGTTAAACAGCAGAAAGCATGAAAGAAAAATAAACAGATAGTGGACAGTACAGTTTCTGAGATACAATTTGTGCCCTGTGACTAAAGACCTATATCATTAGGGAGACCAGGAGAAGAAATCTTTTGAAGGTTATGTACCTTTCTTGTCTGGTTGCCAATCTTACCTCCATTACCTGAGTAGCCTCTGAGTGCTAGTGCCATTTAAAACCCTTGGCACCTAAGGAGATGGGGGGAGGGGAGAAAAAGAGAGGCCAAGCCTCCCTCTTATCTCCTTAGAGCTTTAGAGCTCTGGTTTCCCATCTGAACTCCAACAAATCATCCAAATGACTGACCCCCTTGCCCACTAATGACTTTCCTCTTCAGATGAGAGGTGGACTCACAAGATTGGGGTTTTACTCTGACCTTTTTAGGATATTCATATTAGAATAAAAGACACTGACATTCACACATAATTGGGGGACAGAGAATCATGGCTGGAGGACGCATTTGGAAAATAATGTCCCTACAACTTCTCTGGCGGGGGTGGGGGGGGGAGGCTTATCTGAAGAAAAGTGAGGTGGAACTTCAGATGAGGCAGTGAGCAGAAGGACATGTCCAGATCGGGAAAACATAGCTCTCCTGCTCCAAATGGGTAGTGAGGAGCACATCACCACAGCAGTTGTAGTTAGCACTTCTTTGTGGGGACTAAGTGTTGTGTGTGTCCTTAGAACTAGTTGTGTGGCTATCCTGAGGCATTCTCCCTTTTCCTCTGATGCACTCTGGTGATACATAGCATGGCTGCCTGCCAAAGTCCCCATGCTGGGCACTGGTTGTGCAGGTCTCCTGATGCCTATTAGGGCACGTTCCTGGTCCTTCTTCCATCATTGGCAGGTCCTCGATGCTGCCTACAGATTTGTTTATACTGATGCATCCGGGGACTCAACGCTCGTAATGTCTCACAGACAGTATGATATAAAAAGTGAAACATCTTTTAGTTCTTGCCAGTTTATTATCACTCTTTTGCTCAGAAGAGGAGGAAGCTCAAAAGGCTGGCCTTGGGAAATGAGTCCATGCAGAACTTCTTGGAATGTGCAAAAATCTCTCTTTCCTCTACCTAGCCCTTTGTCTTGGGATCCTTTATCTAGACCATGTCCCTGAGAATCCATATTTCCCAGCAAGCCTGGGGTTTCTCAAGCTCCAAGCTCTACTAGTTTGTCTCACTTCCCACACCCCAAGATTCTCAGATGTGGGAACCCCAGAGCCCACACCTGCCAGGCACACTCCAGAACCATTGCTATGTATGCTTTGTCTGCTTCACTACTTTTCTGGTTTTTTTCCCCCTGCTACTATGTAGGTCCCCCTAAAAAGTCAATATTAAACCTGAAAAATATATGTAAAAAATAAGGGAAAAAAAAGCAATAGGTAAAATAGTATTAGAAACAATTATTTAAAATGTGCATAAGCAACAGCATTCATTTAAAATGTTTAAAAACATCACTGAATTAAAAACTATGGAATGATGTCCATCTCATTCCACTGTCTTTCTTACCCCTATACCCCCTCCCTTCCCCTCTCTCCCCTTTGCCCTATCTAAATTTCATCTATTCCTCCCATGATCTCCCCACCATCTCCATTATGAATCAGCATCCTTAAATCAGAAAAAACATTCGGCATTTTTTTAAAAAACCTTTATTTTATTTATTTGGTGTTGAGGATCAAACCCAGTGCCCCATGCATGCAAGGCAAGCACACTACCACTGAGCCACAATCCCAGCCCCATTTTTTTTTTGGATTGGCTTACTTAGTATTATATTCTCCAATTTATGGACATCATTATCCTAAGTACATGTATGAAGACATAAAAGGTGTGACTTTACTTTGTGTACAACTCAGAGACACGAAAAATTGTGCCCTATACGTGTAATATGAATTGAGTAGCCTTCTGCTGTCATATATAACAAATTAGAATAAATAAGATAAGGGCTGGGGATATAGCTCAGTTGGTATAGTACTTGCCTTGCATGCATAAGGCCCTGGGTTCAATTCCCAGTACCACAAGAAAAAAAAAAGAATAAAATAAAACAATTATGGAATGAATAGAACATTGTATTTTTACATTGCCTTAAATCACATGGCTCTTATTTTGATAAATAAACTTAGGCTCAGAGAAATTAAGTGACAAGTCTGGAGTCACACATTTTTTTAATATATATTTTTTAGTTATAGGTGGATACAATATCTTTATTTTATTTTTATGTGGTTCTGGGGATCGAATCCAGTGCCCCACTCGTGTTAGGCAAGCAGTCCACCATTGAGCCACAACCCCAGCCCCAGAATCACACATTTGAAAAGTGAAAGGATTTAATTAACTGGAATATGTGGATAGGAATTGCACAAACTATATTTTAACATATTCTATTTTTTAAATATTTATTTATTTTTTTTAGTTTTTGGCGGACACAACATCTTTGTTTGTATGTGGTGCTGAGGATTGAACCTGGGCTGCATGCATGCCAGGTGAGCGTGCTACCGCTTGAGCCACATCCCCAGCCCCAACATATTCTATTTTGAAGAGGGTGAAGAAAGCTTCTTTATAGTCGTCTTGAGGTTTTGTTGTTATTAATGAGAAAAAAAATGAATTTGAGTTTGAATATTTGCCTCTCTTAACAAATCAGCACAATGTTCTTGGTTAGGCTATAAACAAACAACAGCATAAAGTCAATCAGCTTTAAGTTACAAAGAAATGGAGCACTTTCAATTTTACCACAGCAGACAATGCAATTTCTTTTCACTACCTTGGGAAATTCATACACAGTTACTACAGTTTACCGGAGCTTATCAGATGTCTTTGGAATAGGAATACCGGATGACAATCAATGAAGCAGAGATTTGAAACCATTTGGTTCATTTGAACCCTTGGGTAGCTTACCTGGCTAACTCAGAATCCAAGGCCTGGATTTCCTCATGTAAATCACTCTAGCTCTTAGCATAGGTGCACAGTGGATGCGTAAAACACCTAAAGATGAGGATGTGACGACATATGCTAAGTAATATAAATAGCATAGTCTACTCTGTCACATCTTCTCACACACCAAGTATTCATATTATAAAAGCTTCACTGCATGCTGTATTCTCAATATGAATGTAAATGCTGGAAGACCACCGAAAGCATTTAGGTTTCTATTTCAATCATCAATTTATTTTAGTGTCTTATTTGGTATTTGTCTATGAAGGGAAGCATAGGGGGATGCCTTTCTAAGGATGCAAACATGTTGTGATGGTTTTTATTCTTGAAAATATTAGAACAAGTATCAAGAAGGAGTGGAAACACTCATGTGGGGTCAATTTGAGATCCCAGGTGTGGGATTCGATTTCCAGTCTAGAGTAGAGCATGAGCACATGTCTGTTTGGACTTAGTGACACATTTACTACTACTACTACTACTACTACTACTACTACTACTACTACAACAACAACTACTACTACTACTACTGCTACTTCTCCTCCTCCTCCTCCTCCTCCTCCTTCTTCTTCTTCTAAGTGTTTTTAAAAGAAATACCTGCAGCATGCATCCCTGGAAAAAGATTCATCTACATAACACTGAAGCCTTTATCACACTGGATAAAATTAGCAGATATTCCCCATTATTACCTAATATCTACTTTATAAAACTAACTCACATTAAAATTTCATGAGTGAATGGAATTATGAACATCAAGTGGAAAAACCCATTCTTTAGCTACTGATAATCATCTTTATTGATTACAAAATTTTTATGAATAGGTAGCACCTAGAGCTGAGGACATCTGAGTGTTTTGGTAAGACCACAGACAAGTTGCTTCATTTTTGTATGTCTCAATTTCCTTGTTTGTAAACAAAGAGGACAAAGCAGTTCAGTTTCACTGGAGTCTCTTGGAAGAAACCATAATCTGTAGGACTAAAGATTTGGCCTAAAGATTATTTTTCTCTATTTTTAGGTAGTGAGAGGGTGATGCAGAAATTGTCCTGTCATAGTCACAGACATTATTTTTATTTAAGCTAGTGTTCTTTTCCTGCAAATGTGACTTGTTTCACTAAAATTCCTTATTCCTTTTTCTATGATGATATCTAGGTGAGTTAAAGTGATGGTGTCACTATGGTAACTCCTTCAAAGAAACTGAACCAGAGGGTTTTCTAACTTTCCCAAGGTGGCACAGAAAATATCCCTAGGTTTTCATTTCTTGACCTGCGTGATGGTTGGTTTTATGTGTCAGTGTAGCTAGGTTATGGTACCCCAGCTTCTAAGAAAGTATTTTGTGGGTGTGGTTAACATCTATAATCAATTGGCTTGAAGTAAAGATTATTTTCAACAGTACAAGTGGGCATCACCTAATCACTGAAGGACTAAAGAGTAATTCTGAGATTTCCTGAGAAGAAATTCTGCATCAAGATTGCATCATCAGCTGGGCATGGTGGCGTATGCCTATAATCCCAGCAGCTCAGAAGGCTGAGGCAGGAGGATCACAAGTTCAAAGCCAGCCTCAGCAATTTAGCAAGGCTCTGAGCAACTTAGTGAGAACCTGTTTCAAAATAAAAATTAAAAAAAGGGCTGGGAATTTGGCTCAATTGTTAAGTGCCCTGGGTTAAATCACTGGTATATAAAAAAAAAAAGATTGCATCATCAACCCCTGTTCTACAAATTTCAGACTCTCTAGCTGAGAGAGTATAAATCAATACCTTTATTTATTCCATAAATAAATCTCTTAATATACATGGCAGGGCCTGGGGTTGTGGCTCAGTGGTAGAGTGCTTGCCTAGCATATGCAAGGCACTGGGTTTGATCCTCAGCACCACATAAAAATAAATAAAATAAAAGTATTGTGTTTAACCAAAACTAAAAAAAAATTAAAAAATATATGGCATAATATGTCCTACTAATTCTGTTTCTCCAGAGAATACTGACTGATACAATCTGCTCACTAGACTTTTTTAGGGGGTGTGTGGGGAGGTGCTTGGTATTGAGTCCAGGGCTTCAGGTATGCTAAGTATGTGCTCTACCATTGAACTACACCCCCCAGACCCAAGACCACTTTATTTTGAACATTATGTATGTTATACTTTGTGAATTAACTTGGCTTCCTCAGATTTGGAATTTAATTAGTGTGGAATTTGAATTATTTAGACATTTTACTGTGAAGTCTAAGTTTTTAATATCTATGAGAAAAAGCATTGAGCAAAAATCATGAATCAAAATGGCAGTGTTTTATTCAAAAGGAGCATAATGCATAGCATTGAATAAACATCTAATATGTATCCTATCACTTCTGTGTGTGTGTGTGTGTGTGTGTGTGTGTGTGAGAGAGAGAGAGAGAGAGACAGAGACAGAGACAGAGACAGAGACAGAGAGAGACAGAGAGATATGTTGGTGATCAAACCCAGGGCCTTCCTTATATGTGCTAGGTAAGCATTTTTGCTACTGAACTACATCCCCAGCCCCTGAAATCATCTCCTAAATAAACTACCAGAGAGCAAATCTTTAGCTCAGGCTCTGCTTTTTGGAGGCATATGAGCATATGAGAGAAATTTGCCATCAAGGATGGCCTCGATAAGTTGACTCAACCTGTGATTAGAAAGAAGAATTCAAACTCTGTTATATCAGAATCTTTGGGGGGACATTTTCAAGCATTAGTTTAGAACTCTTTATTCAAAGAAATTATACCCAGAAGTCCAACATAAAAACAGAGAGTTGGACCTCTACCTCTGTACTTCTTCCAACAGTGCCTAAGAGGGCATTTTATTAGTGTGCTAGGGCTTCCGTAACAAAGTACTGAAAACTGGGAAACTTAATAAATTTATTGCCTCATAGTTCTGGAAGTAGAAGTCTGAGATCAAGGTGTCATCAGGGTTGGCTCCTTCTGTGGCCTGAGAGTGAAAGATCTGCTCCAGGCCTCCCTTTTTGGCTATCTTCTCTCTGTGTCTCTTTCCCTCTATACAGGTCTGAGTCCTAATATCTCTTTATTAAAACACCAGTCATATTCCTTTAGGGATCACTCTAAATGACTTCATTTTAATTTGATTACTCCTATGAAGGTCTTATTTTGCCAGGCATGGTGGAGCACACCTATGATCCCAGTGGCTCAGGAGGCTGAGGCAGGAGGATCTCTAGTTCAAGATCAGCCTTAGCAATTTTTTTTTTTAATTTTTTATTGTGGGTTGTTCAAAACGTTACAAATTTCTTGGCATATCATATTTGACACTTTGATTCAAGTGGGTTATGAACTCCCACCTTCACCCCATACACAGATTGCAGAATCACATCAGTTACACATCCATTGATTTACAAATTGCCATCCTAGTGTCTGTTGTGCTCCGCTGC
>NW_025999842.1:27476185-27477717 GCF_001458135.2 Marmota marmota marmota | reverse complement strand
TGCGATGGAAATCCTTCCTCCAGGTTCCGGAGCACCCCACTATTGCTGGAAATTCCTAACAAGATATCCTTTAGCCGTCCTGACTTGTCATACTCCCACACAGTGAAGCAGCACACGGGGGTAATGCACTCCCCTCGCCGCCATCTTCTTTCTCAGCCTTAGCAATTTAGTGAGGTCCTAAGAAAGTTATTGAGGTCATGTCTCAAAATAAAAAATAGAAAGGGTTGTGGCTCAGTGGTCAATGCCCCTGGGTTCATCCCCCAGTACCAAAGAAACAAAACAAAATAAAAAAAGAAAGACCTCATCTGTGAGTAAGATCACATTCTGAAGTACTAGGGGTTGGGACTTCCACATAGGAGCTGGAATGGGTGGGGTGGGAGTGGAGAAGACACAATTCAATCCTTAATAATATTTAGAGACTTCCAGATCAGAAAGAAAAATCAAAAAAAAAAAAAAAAAAGAAAGAAAAATCACTCTTCTCATGATTCAGTTGGATAATTTTAAAATAATCCTACCCATCAGGTTAATATTTTGGTTACATAGGAACACATTATGAAGACACTTAGGATTACAATCCCACCCAAAATTAAGCATTCCACATGGATCATGTCAACCTTCTTTTATATAGGAAACAGTTCATATGGAAACTCCTGACCTCAAAACTTAATGGTTGTCTTGTGGCGCGGATCAATCTGGGAAAAGTTTTGGCCAAGTCTGTAGAGCCTTACATGATCATACAAATTCTACTATATCTGGCTGTTAAAATAGCTGGACCTTCTAGGAACCAGTAGTACAGACCACCTAAGTCCCCATTCCCTACATTCACTGCACAGGATTGTTATATGCCCAAATAAATACCACCTTGATCAAGTTTGGAATTTAATAAAGCAAAATTTTATGAGGAAGAAAAGCCTAACGTAAATATTAGTAAATGAGTAAAAGAGGAAACTAGCTTAAGCAATATTTTTTTTTTAAAAAATAATAAACTTTTTTTTCCCCTTTCCTCTCTCTCTGCCTCCCTCTCTTCTTTCTTTCCTCTATTTTTAGGGTGGTACTAGGGATTGAATCCAGGGACACTCTACCACTGAGCTACATTCCCCAGCCCTCTTTTTAAAAAAATTAAATTGTTGAGGCTGGCCTTGAATTTACCCTCCTTCTCCCTTAAGTCTCCAGAGTAGCTAAGATTTTAGATATGTACTATCATACCCAGTTAAACTCAATTTTTAAAGAATAGTTTAGATTTATTTTTTTAAAAAACTAAGAAGACAGTACAGAGAGCTCCCATATGCCCCACCCTGTTTCTCCTGTTACTAATTTCTTATATTAATGGTACATTTGTCCCATTACTGACCAGCCTTACTGACTAAAGTCCATCGTTTACTCACATTTCCTTAGTTCTAATATCTTTTTTTCTCTTCTGGGTTCCCATCCATGAAACTACATCACATTTAGTTGTCATATCTCTTCAGGTTTCTCTTAACTGTGATAGTTTTTCAGATTTTCCTCCTTTTTTTTTTTTTTTTTTTTTTTTT
>NW_025999842.1:27421529-27474299 GCF_001458135.2 Marmota marmota marmota | reverse complement strand
TCCTTTTTTTTTTTTTTTTTTTTTGTACTGGGAATTGAATCTAGAGGTGCTTTCACAGAGTATAACCCCAGCCCATTTTACTTTTATTTTGAGACAGGGTCTTGCTAAGTTATTGAGGCTAGCCTCAAACTTGTGATCCTCCTGCTTTAGCCTCCTGAGTTGCTGGAATTATAGTCATGTGCCACTGCATCCAGCTACATTTTCCTTGTTTTTTATGATCTTAGCAGATTTTTTTTAATTACCTGGTATCATTTTAATAATGGAAGGAACTTTAGAGTCATGCAATTTTTTAATGAAGATTCAAAACAAAAATAACTTATACATGGATAACACCACTTTTGACAAAATTCTTTCATGTCTGCAATCTCATTTCTCTTCGTTACAGACTAAAGAAGTGAAACTTTTATTAACTTATAATAAAAGTCATGCCTGGCGGGGCATGGTGGTGTATGCCTGTAATCCCAGAGACTCGGGAAGTTGAGGCAGGAGGATTGCAAGTTAAAAGCCAGCCTTAGTAACTTAATGAGGTCCTGAGCAACTTAATGAGACTTGTCTCAAAATAAAACTTAAAAAAGGCTGGGGATGTGACTCAGTGGTTAAGTGCCCATAGATTCAATCCCTAGGACCAAAAGAAATAAAAAAAGAAAAATAAAAGTCATGCCTGTACAATAAGATTGCAATTTAGCTGAGAAGAGAAATGGGATTAATTAAAGCCAATAACAACAGGAAATGAATGAGGGAAAATATCCATTAGTGCATGCAAATTTAACTTTAAACTTTAGAGATTAGGGAGGGAGTACAAGAGTTTACAATAGGCACTATTCCCAATTACAGAAATATGAATTATTCAAGTTTATGGTGTTATATTTCCTACTCCTTCCACTGGACAGGGATGTGGGGAGAGAGAGCAGAGCAGCCCCAACACCCTGTCTTGATGGGGTGAGTCCATATTCCTAAGAGTAAACCTGTTATGCTGAAGAGTGGCTGGCACTTTCTTACAAGCTATCTTCCGCAGTGCATGATTCAAGTGTTCCATAGTTAAGAGGAGGTGCTAAGACACATAAGAGACCACAGCCTTAAATTTGAGTTTCTAAGTCTACCCACATGCATCACCACCAAATAAACGATCAGGCTGGCGAGGGGCCCCCTGGGTTACCCTCTGCAGCCAAGGCTCCAAGTCAATCCTGGAGACAGTTTGGTGAACAGCAGCAGTTTAGGGAACATAACCAAGACCTTTCTCCACTGTAGACACTGCAGTATGCCCATTCTGAAATTTCCTCATCTTCAGGAAAGAGCAGGAGGTGAAAAGATGGGCCCTGGACAGTGCACCAGGCTGTTGACACACAGGTAACTTGAGGAGGTTACCTCTGGAGGATATTTACCCAAATGGGTGTGTTAGGGTCATAATTTGTAAATGTCTACAAGAACATAATGTATATGAGTCTTCAATAGGATAAACCTAGTGAACTGAGATGTCTTCCAGTACAATTCCGTGTCATTTGTGTAAGCATTTATTGACATGTTTTATCTCCCTGTCTTCTGATCCAAGACTTTCCTGCAATTGCTTGATGGTATAAACTGATCTCCCCCTTATGCTCCTTCAGGACTGTGTTTCCTGCCAAACTGAGCCCTGTAACTAGCAGCCTGAGTCATCTGTCCATCCAAGTGACTCTTAGACTTAGCTTGGTTCCTCCCACAGCAGGTCCCTCTGTGCCTCACGTGAGGTAATAGGAACCATGTCCTTCATTTCCTCTCCACCAACAGATTTGGTATACACATAACACCATGTCCCTCACCATTTTCACTTTACTATTCTCATGAGCAACTGTATCAATTACTTCTGGCCTATGACTTAGTATGGAAAATGAGCTTTCATTGTTTAACCATCCCAAATTTCTTTCTTCAAGTTAGAGGGTACACTCTACTTCCAACATTGGAGATTGATCGACAAGCATTCCACCTGAAATGCCTCACAATAAAGAGCTGGCACTACCGCTTGGGATGAGCTAATGGAGGACAGAGACCTGCCAAGGGTGCCATGCTTGAGGCAAGGTGGTCCAGCATTCCCATTCTGCATGACAGGGATGGCAGTGATCCAACCCACAGTCCTCTGCCATCAGATAGCTTTACTAGTGGGACACAGTGTTGACCTTGAGATCAGAATATCAGAGATAGAGAACAAGCTCTCAAGTCACCCTTTGAACCCTTGGATTCTGAAATGTCTGAACTTCACTCTGGACTTCTTTGTCATATCAATCAACAAATGTCCTTTTTCTGTAACTAGTTTTGTTTGTTATTCACACCCCATAGACACCTATTCAATGTAGTCATTCCCTAACAGAAGAGTCATCTTAATAAAAAAGGTGGGAGGACAAGTACTTTAGCACATGACACACACATGCACATATGCACACAAGGAGCTCTATGTAGTTTTTGTTTGTTTGTTTGTTTGTTTTGGTACCTGAGATTGAACTCAGGGGCAGTGGACCCCTGAGCCACATCCCGATGAGAAGTGAGAATTGTCTTACTGAGTTGCTTAGTGCCTTGCTTTGCTGAGGCTGGCTTTGAACTCATGATCCTCCTGCCTCAGCCTCCCAAGCTGCTGGGATTACAGGTGGCTCTACATAGTTCATGTTTCAAAATACTGACTAGATCTCCACCACTGCAGGCCTCCTTAACCACCCTCACAACCTCCAACAAAGGCTCTCTCGAGCAAGTTGTGGGTACAAGGAAGAAAAGAAGCTGATGATCTATGCATTTCACCTGCTACTAGGAAGCATCTTCAGGAGAGTCATCTTTGGGCAAATGGGGAAGAAATGAATTGTAAAATGGATTTAGAAATCACAGTGCTCACAATTGCCACTGAGTAACATTGAAAATAATTTTATTCACATTCCTGGGACATGACCCACAGTGGGAGATACATTTCATGGTGAATACAACACATGAGGTCAAAGCAAAGGTTTTATGAACCAGCCTTGAAATGTGTGACATCTTCTGTTATTTCTTTCTTTTTCCCCCAAAACAGCAATCACAACCTGCTAAATTAATTTTATGACCTGCCTTTTGAAAAACATAGATATAAAGAACTTTCTCTTAAAATCTAGATTCTAGCCAAAAGTCATCTGAAACTCAGACCTATTTACTCTACTTTATGCAGGATAAACTGAGTCCCAGAGGGTTGGTGACTAGTCCAAGGCCACAAAGTAGGTGTGTTCTGCCCCCGGCAGCCCAAGTGTGGCTGTCCAGGTTGGACCCCCTGTTGCAATGGCAGTTTACATTTCTCTTTTCTTTCTTTCTTTTTTTTTAAATTTTTTTTTAGTTGTAGGTGGACACAATACCTTTATTTTATTTATGTGGTGCTGAGGATCGAACCCAGGGCTCACACATGGGAGAGGAGCACTCTACTGCTGAGCCCCAACCCAAGCCCCAGTTTCCATTTCTTGTGATAATGATTTGCTACCACAAAATGTTTCCTTGAACTGCACAGAAAACATCTCAAGTCTAAAGTCCCCAAATTTAACTCAACTTCTTCCTGTTCTTTTACAAAAGACAGTGCAACCTCAAAGGACAATCCACTCAAAGGCATATGTGTGTTATTCCTTGAGGTAGGACAACTGAGACATTAGCCATATAAAAGGACGTGGGAATTACTAATTGGCATTTTTGGAAATTGCATAATAATGAATCTCTTCCCTGGCACTGGCTCCATAATGTACCTGTGTGTTTCCATGCAACAGCAGCTAGAAACAAATAAGGAATTTCATCCTTGAGTACAGACCAAGAAGAGGGGGGTGAGCACTGCAAAGGAGGAAGGGTCTGGACACCTGTTCCCACAGTCCTTCTGGCAAAGCAACTGCTCCTGGTCTCCATCTTTCCCATCCTGAGGATCTTTTAGTACCGTGAGGTGTGAGGCCCAGGTCAGCTCCCACACAGCACCACCTTCGTCCAGCATTAATGCTTAGGAATCTTCATCTCATTTTACAAAGGAGAGCATTGGGATTTATTAAGATTATGTAGCTTGCCTGAGCTCAAGGACAGAACTAGGTGGGACTGGACCTGAGCCCTAATAGTAGACTCCTCAGTTCTCTTTCAGGTACTTGGTTCCACCCAAGCCCAGCTTCCTCCCACAGCCCAAATCCCAGAGCCTTTCTACACTGGATGACCAGGCTAAAACATGTCCAAGAAAAAAGAATCACAGATTAACATAGACCTAGGGTAAACTAGAAGAAGGTCTTTATAAATATGTTATAGATCAAAGAGATCAAATGGTAATTTACTCAAATTGTTTTAATCCATTTGTTCCATAGTCCCAGATGTGGAACCCCTATAAAAACTAAAGTTGGCCTGTAATCCCAGTGACTCTGGAGGCTGAGGCAATAGGACTGGAAGTTTGAGAACAGCTTGGGCAATTTAGTGAAAAACCTGTCTCAAAAAAAAAAAAAAAAAAACATAAATAAAAAGGGATGGGGCTATAGCTCAGTGGTAGGGTGGTGAAGTTCAATCCCTAGTGCCCCTACCACTACCAAAAAAAAAAAAACAACTTAAATTGAACAACAAATATACCACTTATGGTAATGGTAACTCTATGCACTTGTGTTAATTTTGTTGACATATTTGCAAAATCGAAAATTTGGGACTTAATACATTAATTTGAGTTTAATGCTCAGATTATCTAACCAATCTCTGAAAGAGATATATACTTATTCCATATTTCATACTGACAAAAGGCATCCCTTAAGAATTGATCCCAAGGACCCCTAGTAATAGTAATAGTGACTGGCATCAACTGGTTCTTCTGGTCAATGAAGTCCAGGGGCATGACCCCGTTCACCCTGTCAGGAATTCCACACCCCCAGCAGTCCTGCTGCCTGGCTTACCCTACCACTCACTTCCCAGGACATTCTGATTGGTGGCACACACCTTTCTGGGAGCCAGAACACATTTCCCAAGCCTGGATGTTAATATAATTCAAATTGTGGCCAACAGAGGTGGGGAAAGTACAGAGAGATTGTTGTGCCTGTGCTCTGGAAAAACTTCAGCCCACCTGCACCCTCTGGCTCCCTGGCCACTTCTTTGTTTAGATAACAGTTTCATAAAGTAGGTAAATTACATTTAAACATGTAAGTGCAGTGAGCTGTCTTCTCCTGCTGTATCATTTCCTCAAATATCCCAGGGTGTATACCCTCAGAGCTGCTGTGTTTCCATTAATCCCATATCAACCACTTTTAAATTTTTTTACAGTAGATGGGATTGAACCCAAGGGTGCTCTACCATTGAGCTACATCTCCAGCCCCTTTTTATTTTTTATTTTGAGACAGGATTTCACTAAGTTGCTGAGGCTAGCCTTGGATTTACAATCCTTCTTCCTCAGCTTCCTGAGTAGCTGAGATTACAAGCCTGCACTATGGTGCCTGGCCAGAAAAGGCTTATTTATTGTGCAGACTACAAATCCATTGGTGGCTTCCTTCTCTAGTGTTGCTAGTTGCCAGGGCCAATAGAAATAAGGCTTGGAAGGTCTTGTATTGGCAATCAGATGCTCCAGGCAGAATGTCTGCTCAAAACTCATTGGCTAGAACTAGTCACGTGGCTCTATCCAACCCATTTCCCCAGCTTTGGGGAGAAAGGAAAGGAATTCCAGTTGTACGAGGTGGTAGTTTTTAGGAAAGCTTCCTCTTAAGGACAAATATGTTTTTCTTTTTTTTTTTTTTTTGATATGAGAGTTTTGTGATTACCAATAATAAAACTATTTAGGGTACCAGGAGTTTTATATATATTATTATTTTATATATATTATATATATTTATTATATTATATTATTATTTTTAATTTAAATTAATTTTTTTTACCTTTCTTTTATTTGTTTATATGTGGTGCCTCACATGTGCCAGGCAAGTGCTCTTTACCACTGAGCCACAGCCCCAGGCCATTATATTATTTTTATTTTTTATTGTTGTTAGTACTGGGAATTAAATGCCTGCGGCACTTAATCACTAAGCCACATACATCCCCAGCCCATTTTATTTTGAGACAGGTTCTCACTAAGTTGCTGACGCTTGCTTTGAACTTTTTTTTAGCTATACGTGGGCACAATATCTTTGTTTATTTATTTTTATGTGGTGCTGAGGATTGAACCCAGGGTCTCACATGTGAGAGGCGAGTGCTCTACCGCTGAGCCACAACCCCAGCCCTGCTTTGAACTTTTGATCTTCCTGCCTCAGTCTGCTGAGTTGCTGGGATTACAGGTGTGTGCCACCACGACCGGCTATATATATTATTTTAACTCCTTGTAAAAATTATAAAGTTTATAACAGCTGAGAAAAGTGTAACTTCATGAAGTTAAATAGGTAAATTAGAAGTAAATAGCAAGTGGTCAAATCATAGGTTGTCAGATCACAGGTTTAGGGCCAAATTTTAGATTAGGTCATATGCCAGTCATGTGCTATGATTGACATACTTGATTCTTTCTCTGTTTATTCCATCCAGTTTCATTTCTTTAAAATTTATTATACTAATCTTTTAATTTAAAAATTTAATTGACATGATAATTGTACCTATTTTTGGGGTATAATGTGATAATTTAATACAGGTATACAATATATAGCAATCAAATCAAGGTAATTAGCATTTCCAGCTCCTTAAATATTTGTCATTTCTTTGTGTTGGAAGCCTACAAATTTCTTTCTTCTAGTTCTCTATAAATGATAATTATTGTAAACTGTAGTCACTCTACTGTGCTGTAGAACACAAGAACTACTCTTATCTAGCTGCATTTTGTACCCATTAAGTGACCTTCTATTTACCTTCCTTCCTAGCTTCTAGTGAAAACTATTTTATTCTCTAATTCTATGAATTCAACTTTTTAAGTTTCCACATTTGAATGAGAACATGTGGTATTTGTCTTTCTGTGCCTTATTTCACTCAACATAATGCCCACTGTGTTAATCTTATAATTATGTATTTTTAGTGATACTTTGAATATTCTTAAAATAATTCATGCTTACTAAGAAGGAAAACATTAAATTGTCAACAACTGGGAAAAAAGGAGAGGAAAAAAAAATTTCTTTCTTTCTTTTTTGGTAATGGAGATTGAACCAAGGGGGCACTTTACCACTGACCCACATCCTCAGCACTTTTAATTTTTCTTTTCTTTTTATTTTTTTGATAAAATTTCATTTTATTTTCATTTAATAATTAAATAAACTACTGAATATTTGTAAAATTATTCAATATGATTTTTAAAAATTTGTTATTAGTTGCTCAAAACATTACAATGATCTTGACATATCATATATTTGATTCAAATGGGGTACGTAATCTTATTTTTCCTCATGTACAGATTGCAGGATCACATCGATTATACAGCCACGTTTATACATAGGGCCATACTAGTGTCTATTTTTATTTTCTTAATAGTTCATTCCTTTTTATTGGTAAGTAGTATTCCATGATATAGCTGTGTCTTGATGTGTCTACATAGTGGCAAAATTTTTCAGTGTAATTTCTAGTAATTGACTTTTAAACATAAAGCTGCTCTGAAATGTAATGAACAAGTATTAAATGGAATATGATTTCTCTTGGGTAAATTCTTATCAGTGAAATGTTTCTTTAAATGATATATGTATATGTTTAACACAGCCAAACTATTTTCCAAAGTGATTGTAATAGTTTACCTTCCCCACAGTGGTATAAGACTAATTTAGTTGCTTCATGTGCTTACCAGCACTTTGTACCTTTAGCTGTTTCATTCATTTTGGGTTAAGTTCTGCACTTTTTTATTTTTTGAGACAAGATCTCACTAAGTTGCTTAAGGCCTCAATAAATTGCTGAGGCTGGCCTTGAACATGTACTCCACTTGCCTCAGCCTCCTGAGTCACAGGGATTACAGGAGTGTGCCATCACACTTGGCAGATATTTGGTTTTGAAAAAGCAAAATACCTTAAATTGCACACGTTAAAAACAAAAATATTTATATTAAGAAATTTGAAAATTACCCAATTTTTTGGTATAACTTGGGTACTCTTATTACAGGGAGCAATATAAACTCACATTGTCATTTGGGATATAATTGGAACCCATATTAAGATTCACAAAATTGCCATCTTCTGAGCCAACAATTACATTTATCAGTATTAATTTCA
Organism: Marmota marmota marmota; assembly: GCF_001458135.2. NCBI lineage: Eukaryota > Metazoa > Chordata > Mammalia > Rodentia > Sciuridae > Marmota > Marmota marmota. The sequence goes on along the minus strand of NW_025999842.1, from coordinate 27,466,158 downwards.
AGCAAAGAATTTAAAAGATAAAAATGTTAAATGTTATGATTATGTTTATGATAGTGTTAATTTACAAATAACAAATGGAAAACAAAATTGTATGGTTATTATGAAATTTGTACTTAATAAAATATGCTCTTATTGAATGTTGTAAGTTTAAGGACATCTGGAAGTACTAAGTAAAAAAGACCTGCTAGATAAGATATATAATTGCATGTATGAAAATATAGTATACCATGACAAAGACATATATAAAGAATGTTGATAGCGGCTGCTCTATGATGTTGAATTATTACTGGGTGCTTTCCCCCCACTTTCCAGTATTCATGTAATACCATTATATAAATTTTACAGTAGTTATAACGTGAAAAAATACTAAATACATGGCTTCTACAATTTAAAAACCCTAAGAAATATGCTCTCATTCAGTAAAGATATATGCAAGTATAAGGACAATGGTCATCTCCAGGGCACAGGCAGGCCTCTTGGAGATGAGAGCAGAACTGAGGGTTATGTACTGGGACATTGGAGATGACAGGTGTCTCCACATGGAGTTCTGCCTAGGTGAGATTTATACTAAGGGATTGTAGAGAAAACTCAAGCTCTTTGTTGGTCATTCATTCTCAAGAGAAAAAAGAATTCAACCAAATATTCCTAGTCCTTAGGAGAATTTTAAAATTCTTCTAAAACTTACCAATCAAAAATTCTCCCTACCTCCAAGACAGCAGCATAATTAAAAGAGTGAAGAGAAGCCAGGAGTATTATACTGAGTTTTTCCTACATTGGAAGTTTTGGGAGTGGGGCACAATAGAAAACATGAAATTCTGAAAATATAGAATCAAGCATTCATATCCAGAAGCTATAAAAAAATCTGCAGAAAATTTCCCAAATCTTGAGAAGGTAATGGAAATTCAAATGCAGGAAGCATACCGGACTCCAAATATACAAAATTACCAACTCCTAGGCAATTATTATGAAAGTAACATCATAATCATTAATATTGCTGTTTTTAATGTTAGAATCTTTTAAATTTATTTTTTAGTTGTAGTTGGACACAATACCTTTATTTTATTTATTTTTATATGGTGCTTAGGATCGAATCCAGTGCTTCGCATGTGCTAGGCGAGCGCTCTACCATTGAGCCATAACCCCAGCTATGTTTGAATTTTTGAAGAACATTTTGTTTCAGTTGTTTGTTGAAATGATAAAATTTAAAAAAAATATATCCCCAGGGGCTGGAGATGTGTCTCAAGCGGTAGCACGCTCGCCTGGCATGCGTGGGGCCCGGGTTCGATCCTCAGTACCACATACAAAGATGTTGTATCTGCCGAAAACTAAAAAATAAATATTAAAAAAAATTCTCTCTCTTAAAAAAATTCCCCCCCCCCAAAAAAAACTGCAGAAAGTGAAATAAAATTTTTAAAATTAGATAAAATCAGAAATTAAGAGGAAAACAAATATAAGAAATGATCAATATAATCAAATGAATTTTTTTAAGACCAGTAAGATTTTTGGATAAACCTCTCACAAACCATCAAGAAACTAAGAGCATTAAGTGAATCAGATTATAAAATTTAAAAGAGAACATAACTCCATAAATAGTGAATATCTTGAAACCAGGAACATTTTATTAATTTTTGCCAACACTTTGAAAACAAAAAGATTTTCAATTTTCTAGGAAAACATACCAAGACTTGTTCATGAAGAAACAAACTGAATAGAGCACTAACTATTAAGAAAATTTTATTGACCTAAAAAACCTCATTCTATTAAAAGGTACCAGGCCGTTATAAAATGTCCCTGGAATTTATTTCAATTGTGTATGGTAAGACGCACAGACATGAAATTGAGTGTCACTGGGCGTGGTGACATATGCCTGTAATCACAGTGGTTTGGGACACTGAGGCACGAGGATCTCGAGTTCAAAGTCAGCCTCAGCAATTTAGTAAGACCCTAAGCAATTTAGTGAGACCCTGTCTCTAAATAAAACATAAAAAGGAATGGAAATGTGGCTCAGTGGGTAAGTGCCCCTGGGCTCAATCCATGGTACCAAAATAAATAAATAAATAATATAAATTGAGTGTCATGATGAAGGTTTTTTGTTTGTTTGCTTCATTGGTACTGGGGATTGAATACCCAGGAATAACTCTACCAAGAGCTACATCTCCAGCCCTTTTTATTTCTTAACCCACAACTTGGGATCTCCTATCTTCCTGCCACAACCCCCCAGTAGCTGAGGTTATAGGTATGTGACCCTGAAGTTTTTATGCTCACAGAGTCCTAGAACAGGAGGCAAAGGGTGACTCATGGGGAAGCACCAGGGCCAATTAAATGGCAGAAGGAGCAAAGGGAAAGCGTGAGCCACTGCTGTTTCTGTTTTTTTGTTTTTGTTTTTTTATTTTTTTGTAGTTGTGAATGGGCAACATGCCTTTATTTGTTTCATTTTCATGTGGTGCTGAGGATCGAACTCAGTGCCTCACACATGCTAGGCAAGTGCTCTACCAGCCCCTTCTGTGGTTTTTGAAGGAAGGAATGGAGGGGCTATGGTCAGCAAACTGGGCAAGTTCAGGGTTAGTCGGTCGAAATAATTTTGGTGGGCTCTGGGTTATGGGGTTGCCCTTATGTGTATGGTACTGGTCCCAGGTGATTGAGGGTGGAGGGATAATGCCCCAGACCTTGGGAGCCTGTTAAAAGAAAATGTGAATTTGAGGTGGGTTGGTTTTCCTATCAAGGGAAAATTGTTATTTCTAGGGATTAAAGAGTCCTTCCCTAGGTCCACAAGGCCCCACGATGTCAAAGCATTATAAAATATGGAATATAAAAAAACATGTCTGCCCAGTGAGTTTTATCAATTCTTCAAGAAGAAAAAAAAAATCTAATTTTACAAATTGTCCTAGAGAATAGAAAAAAGGGAAAGCTATCAAACTAATTTTACAAGGCTGGAAGAATATTGATTTAGGTAAATTAGAGCAGACTGTAACATTTTAGGTATTTTATTTATTAACATTAATGTAAAGTATTAAATAAAACATGAGAAAATTGAATCTAACACTGCATAAAAAGATCACAAAGGATTTACAAGAACATAAGAACACTAACTTTAGAAAACTATTAATTTAATTCACCACATTAACATATTAAAGAAAAAATATCAGGTGATTATCTCAAAAGACATTTTTAAAGGCATTTGATAAAATTCAATACCCATTCATGATTTAAAAAAAACTTATTAGCAAATTTTAATAGAAGAGAATTTTCTTAATCTTGTTTTTGGTTATCTACTGAAAACATACATAAACAGTATGTTGAATGGTGAAATTTCAGAGGCATTTCTTTTAATGTTAAGAATGAGACAATACTAAATTTAATCACTCAAATTATTCAACATTGTACCAAAGGTCCTTAAGAATCCAATGGGACTGAAAAAAAAGAAAAAGGTTTTAAGAGCCAAAATATATATCTTAGAAGGATGCTGAGAGCCACGGCCGACTCTGTATGGCCCCTGGCATTTTGCCAACAGTATTGATTGACAGGCGAGGCATTACTATCCGCCTCTGCCGCAACTTTTGAGTTCTCGCACTATTTTGGAGTTCTTGTGGGGATTTCCGGGGATTCCCCGAGAGTTCCCATTGGTTGGGGAAGTGCAGGAGGAGGGATTTCCAAGAGAGATATTTCCGGCTGGGGGTTCCTGGAGAAGCCTCGTGGCGTTCGGGAGGATTCCCCGGGAGCTGTGTGAAGTGTTTTCCTGCAGTTTGAAAATAAAGTTTGTTCCTGCTTCAGTGGCTCGTGATTTGTGCCCAGCCAGACTGTGGCAGAAGGCTAAGATATATAGAAGATATATAGAAGGTTGAGTGAAGCTGACTCTGGATGATTACGTAGAAAAAGAAAACATTCTGAGAATGTTTGACAGCTCACAGAATCAATGGGAGAGCTGAAAGACCAGGTTGAGGGGGCTGGGGATGTGGCTCAAGCGGTAGCGCGCTCGCCTAGGCATGCGTGGGGCCCGGGTTCTATCCTCAGCACCACATACAAACAAAGATGTTGTATCCGACGATAACTGAAAAATAAATATAAAAAAAAAATTAAAAAAAAAAAAAAGACCAGGTTGAGTCTCCGGAAGGGCCCATAGCATGCTACCAAGATAAGGACTGCTTTGCTGCCACCACTGAGCCCTAGAGATGCCTTTGATCATCGTTTCTGCTCCAGCAACTTATCAGAAACGATAACTCCACTAACACTAATGCCAACTCTGCTTCATCACTGCGTCATTGTCACCACTGTCACCACTACAGTTTTCGTAACATGCCCATGCCTCAGCTGCAAGGAAGGCTGTGAAAGGGAAGGTGGAATGTTTGAAGCATTTATAGTGGAGCAGTCTGTGTCCTGCAGTCAGATTCTTGAAGTGGGAAATTCCTTAAACATGGAACGGAGTTAAATGCTGGGTGACCAAAGCAAATGACAAAAGATTAGTAAAAAAAAAAAGTTGTCACTTGCAGATGGTATAATAATGTACACAGAAAATCTAAGTTAATACATAGGCAATACATAGGCAAACTTGTACAACTAATGAAGAAGTTTAATTTCCTTGATATAATACAAATATAAAAACAAATGGCATTTCTATAAATCAGCAATAAGACCTAATAGGAAAAAAAAATCCCTTTCACTAAGCAAACAAACTATATGGTATCTGGGAATAAATCTAACAAAAGATGCATACTTAAAAAAAATTGGTTGTTAATGGACCTTTATTTATTTATATGATACTGAGAGTTTAACCCAGTGCCTCACACATGCTAGGAAAGCACTCTACCACTGAGCTACAACTCCAGCCCAAGATGCATACTTTAAAAAAAATAAAAGCTTTAAGGATGTAAAGAAAACTTCAAAAAATGGACATTTATATAAATAAAAATTAAAGTATATCTATTTATCTACATATCTATGTATGTATGTGTACATATGTGTGTATATGTGTATATACATGTGTGTATAGATATGGCCTTGTTTGGGAATACTCAATTTCACAACAATGTCAATTTCCTCAAATTTGAAGTATAAAATTAACATAATTCCAATTTAAAAAAAATCCACCTGGAGTTCTTTATACAACTTGAGAAACTGATTAAAATGCAAATGGCAAAGTAAATACCTAAAAATATCCCCAACAATTCTGAAAAAAAGGAAATAAGGAATAAGGAGGTAGGACTTGCTCTTTCAAATAACAAAAAGCCTAGAAATAGATGCATGCATCTAAAGGATCATAATGCACAAACAGAAGTGGTATCATAAATTATAAAGTGAAAGGATAGACAAGCTGATAAGTAATGTGAACAGTTCACTTTCCATGTAGAATTAAAATTAAGATCCCTACTTCAGACAAAATACAAAGGCAAATTTCAGATAGAGTCAAGCTGTAGGTAGAAAAGAATATAAATTTAAAAAATTAAGAAAATAGGGCCGACATTGTGGCTCAGTGGTAGAGCGCTTGCTGAGCATGTATGAGGCACTGGGTTCCATCCCAGCACCACATAAAAATAAACAAAATAAAGGTATAGTGTTCATCTACAATTAAAAAAAAATAAAAATAAAAAAATAAAAAATTAAGATAATGTAGGGGAAATCTTTAGGATCTGGGTCAAATTTTTCTTAAATTAGACAAAAAGTACAAATGATGAAGGTAAAGACTACATTAAAGACTACATTTGACATCACTAAAATTTTCTGTATGACCAAGGACATACGAAGTATAATAAAAAGCATGAACAATTTGATAGAAAGTTTATGGAGAGACTCATGGGACTAGGAAACCCAAATGATTTATTAACATATGAAAAGATGCTCTACCTTAAAGATAATTAGGAGAAAAAAAATGTAGTAAAAAAAGCAATGAGACCATGTGTCACCAATTAAGTGTTGGCATAGAAGTTAGGGAAAGGTAAATCTCTTCAACTGCTGGCTTGGGTATAAACAGGTGTGATCATTTAAGAGAACAATTTGGAAGCATGTTATAAAAATTTAACAACTTCTAGGTTTATAGAAACTCTTACACATGTATTCAAAGGGACATGTGAGAAGATGCTCATTGTCACATCACTGGTAACACTCTCCTGAAAGAAAAGGAGACCAATGTCCATTAATAGGTACTAATAGAATTTTAAGTAAAACATGACAATCAATAGATTGGATATTTGAATAATGCCTAAAAGGAACTAACTAGATCTAAATGGATTAATATAAAATAGATGCCAAAAATAAAACATTGATAGAAAAAAAGGAAGATTCATTTACTTGTGTATATTGAAAAATATATGAAACATTGTACACTTTAATATTTTATATAATGTAAAACATTCATTTATAGATATTTATACAGAAATATAAAATAATGAGCTGGAATAATACCCACTCCTACTCCCCTCTAGTAGACTTTTTTCCCTCCAATGCTGAGTTGAGTGCTGGGTATCAAATCCAGATGACTTACCTTTTTTATTTTGGTACCAGGAATTGAACCTAGAGGCACTTAACCACTAAGCCCCATCCCCACATCTTTTTATATTTTATTTAATTTAATTGGATGAGATGTCGCTTCTGAGACTATGTATGACAAAGTTGACTTCTCTCTTTGACTCTGGCTTTCTTGTGATGAAATAAGACGCATTTTGTAAGATGCCCCGTGGAGAGGCTCACGTGACAGCTGGCAGTGTCAGGAAGTGAGAAGCTGAATCCTGCCAGCAACCACTAAGTGACCTTGGAAGCTAACTCTGTCTCGGTGGACCCTGGAGATGACCATAACATCAGCCACCATTGAGACTACAGCCTTTTGAGAGGTCCCAAGTCAAATAATACACCTACACTGCGCAGATTCCTGAGCTACGGATCTGTGTCATCAAGCCACTAAGTTTTTAGGGTAATTTGTGCAGCAGTAGGGTCACAGTCTGGATTAGGGAAGGAGTAGGAGGGGATGGGATTAGAGCAGGGATGGAGAGTTAATTATAAAATTGCTTTCATATGAACAATTTAAAAATTTTAAAAAGTTCTAGATGGACATAATACCTTTATTTTTATTTATTTATTTTTATGTGGTGCTGAGGATCTAACCCAGTGCCTCACATGTGCTAGGCAAGTGCTCTACCACTGAGCTACAGTCCCAGCCCTATGAGAACAATTTTAAATAAACATGATGAAATGTTAATAATCATTAAATTCTGGGTCATAGGTCCATGAGGGTTTGATTCATTATTATATGTGTTTTATGTATTCATTTCTCAAAAAAGAATAATTTTCAACCCCAGACTAAGGAGAAAAATCTACAGCTAACGCTGGCCTTTTATTTTATTTTGAGATGCTGTCATCTAACTCTCTGGAGAGGAGAAATACACTTCTTATTTTCAACTTTAGTTTCACAAAATTATTGGTACATTCCTTTTTTTAAAAAATGTTTTCATTAGTACATTATAATGGTACATAATAGTGAGGTTCATTATGACATAATATGTATGTACATAACATCATTTGTTCCATTTCATCCCTCTCCTCCATTCCTCAACATACTAACCTTCTATTTATTTATTTTAAATTGGTGCATTATAATTATTCACAAAGTGGGATTCATCTTGATATATTCATACATGCACATAATATAATTTGGCTGATTTTGTCCCCCAATTATTCCTCTTTCCCTCCCCTCCACTCTCCCTCTCTCTTGATACATTCTTTAAAATACTATTTCATTTATTGTTTATAGAACTAGTTGCAGAAGATAATAGAAAAGAGAGTGCATTTGTATAACTTTAAACTCAAAATGACAAGGTTTCAGGAATGATGACTACAGATAGGAGGAATTAAAATGAAAGAGAAATTTATTTATTTATTTATTTAAAAAAATTTAAATTTGTTCTAACTAGTTGTACATGACAGTAGAATGCATTTGACACATTGTATACAAATGAAGCACGACTTCTCATTGCTTTGGCTGTACATGGTGAAAATTGATTTATTTTTGAAAACTATTATACTAATAATAAAATAGAAATCATCCAAACATTTGCTAGGAGATGTAATTAGACAAGTGCAACAATTATCCTCTAATACAGACAAAGCCCATTTTCTCCAAGAAAGAAACTTTGGGGCTCGTTAAATTTTGGGAACTTTCTTCCTCTTCTTTCTCCTCCCCCCAACCCACTCTTCTTCTTCTTCTTAAGATAAACTAACTTAAAATACATTTACTTCAAAAGAATATATTTTAAAGTTAGCATATGATAAGCAGCAACTGAAATTATTGAATATCATTTTTATTACACATTTATTAGTGTTTGCATGCATTTGGGTGATTTACTATAACTAATTACATATATTTAAATTATTTAGGTTTATAAAAAATGATATTCCTTGTGATAATTTTATAATTATGCAAATTCAATGTTAGGCTTTAATTTTAAGGCTCATTTCCACATAGTTTTATTTTTCTTTTCTGTGCATTAGTCATTTTATGAAGGCCATTTTGATTTCCTCTTAGGGAGAATCCAGTTTAACAGTGTTTCTTTCATTTCATAATGAATGGTACAATTAAGATTTAATTAGAAGCACACTAGTGAGGGAATTGAAATCTACTCTGAACCTGAAAATGAAATGTTACACTTTTAAATTGCTTACATGTTGCAACCCACCCTCCTTAGAAAGCTACCATATGTAAACTTAATTTGAGATGGAGCTTTTTAAAATAGCATGATTGCTTGTTACATTGAACCTCTTCCTTGTCATGTGCCCACCAAAAAAAGCCCATTTTATCTAAAGAAGAAAGACTCACAGATGCTTCAAGGAAGAAAAGGGGAATCTTTAGTACATTTGCTTTACAAAGAACGTTTTGTATAGGCATTTAAGGGTGAGGAGAAGAACTTTCTCTCATTAATGCTTGTCTACCTCTGTCTCTTCCCTTTTCAGCCTCACAAGAACATTTGGGAAGTCTATCATGTATGAACTAATTTTGAATAAATATGTAGCTAAACAATGGTTTAAAAAATTAACACTTATTACAATTTGGGTCTTCATTGTTGCTTCAAACCCCATTAACTTTTTTTTTTTTTTTCAAATTTAGATATATCCTTTCCAAGACTAAAGTAGAAGATATATATATATATATATAAATTTTTTTTAAATTTTTTATTGTTGGTTATTCAAAACATTACAAATTTCTTGACATATCATATTCCACACTTTGATTCAAGTGGGTTATGAGCTCCCACCTTCACCCCATACACAGATTGCAGAATCACATCAGTTACACATCCATTGATTTACATATTGCCATACTAGTGTCTGTTGTGCTCCGCTATATATAAATTTTTAGTTGTAGATGGACACAATACCTTTGTTTTATCTGTTTATTTATTTATTTTTCATGTAGTTTCAGGTGTTGAACCCAGTGCCTCATGCATGCTAGGCAAGCGCTCAACCACTGAGCCACAACCCAGCCCCCCACCCAGAAGATATATTTAAAGATGATTTGCAATTATGAGCCTTCTCATTTAAATTGTGATTAATTACTTTCTGAACAGTAGATTGGAATAGCAATTTAGTGTAGAGCTATGAGCCCAGTGAGATAAGAGAGAAGAGTTCAAGGCTGTTGAAAATGACCTACTGACATCACTTGGCTAGAGAAAGAGATGTGGCTTTGCTCCCAGGTGAATTTCAGACATTTATAGGTGTAACTGCCTGAGACTTAAAAGTTTCAGACAGCCTGGACTAGAAGTAGAGAATTAGTATCTGAGAAACCTTTTCTTTCCTTCTTGTTCCTTACATCTGTGTCCAGAAATCCCAATGGTAGGAGAAAGTAGAGAAATAATCAAGTGCATCAAAAATATTGATGGTCACTGGATGATCCAGGTTCACGTTTTAAAGCAGAGCATTTCTGGAAACATCTTACTATTTTCAGGTCTTTGCAATATGATATCCTAGTAAATAGGACTTCTAATAATGGTATTGTATATTTTAAGGGGAAAGTAGAAGGATCATCCAGAGGCCATTATTTTAGAGAGATGGCTAATGTTGAAGGATCTCTTAAACTTTAGTCACATTAGTCTTTCAATTTCTCTTTCTATAGTCTTTAGAATATAGCCTGAAGAAGGGTGGCCACATATAATTTTGCTAAAATCTAATTTGTCCCAGCATGGTGCTATGATTTGTCTCCACCAAAACTCAGGTAGAGGCTTAATTTCCCAATGTAATGTTGTTGAGGGATGGTAGGACCTTTAAGAGGTAGTTAGGTGGCCCACACTTGTTTTTTATTTATTTATTTTTAATTTTATGCCACTATACATGTACTACTTTTTTGCATTACAATTCTTAATACACATATATACCACAATTTTTCATATCTCTGTTTGTATATAAGGTATGCTGACACCCAATTCAAGTCTTCATACATGTACTTTGTATAATGATGACCATCACATTCCACCATCCTTGCTAATCCCTTGCCCCCTCCCTTTCCCTCCCACCCCTCTTCCCTATATAGGATTCATCTAATCCTCCCATGCTCTCCCTCCCTACCCCACTATGAGTCAGTCACCTTATATCAGAGAAAAAATTCAGCATTTGGTTTTTGGGGATTGGCTGACTTCACTTAGCATTATCTTCTCCAACGCCCTCCATTTACCTGCAAATGCCATGATTTTGTTCTTTTTTAATGCTGAGTAATATCCATTGTGTATAAATGCCACATTTTTTATCCATTCATCCACTGAAGGACATCTAGGTTGGCTCCACAGTTTAGCTATTGTGAATTGTGCTGCTATAAACATTGATGGGGCTGTGTCCCTGTAGTATGCTGTTTTTAAGTCCTTTGGGTATAGTCTGAGAAGAGGAATAGCTGGGTCAAATAGTGGTTCCATTTCCAGATTTCCAAGGAATCTCCATACTGCTTTCCAAATTGGCTGCACCAATTTGCAGTCCCACTAGCAATGTATGAGTGTATCTTTTTCCCCACATCCTCGCCAACACTTGTTGTTTGTCTTCATAATAACTGCCATTCTGACTGAAGTGAGATGATATCTTAGAGTAGTTATGATTTGCATTTCTCTGATTGCTAGAGATGATGAGCATTTTTTCATATATTTGTTGATTGATTTTATATCCTCTTCTGAAGAAGTGTCTGTTCAGGTCCTTGGCCTATTTATTGATTGGGTTATTTGTTTTTTTGGTGCTTAGCTTCTTGAGTTCTTTTTTTTTTTTTTTTTTAGTTATCGGCGGACACAACATCTTTGTTTGTATGTGGTGCTGAGGATCGAACCTGGGCCGCATGCCAGGCGAGCGCGCTACCGCTTGAGCCACATCCCCAGCCCCATTGAGTTCTTTATATACCCTAGAGATTAGTGCTCTATCTGATGTGTGAGGGGTAAAAATTTGCTTCCAGGATGTAGACTCTCTGTTCACCTCACAGATTGTTTCTTTTGCTGAGAAAAAACTTTTTAGTTTGAATCCATCCCATTTATTGATTCTTGTTTTTAATTCTTGTGCAGCCCACACTTGTAATCCCAGCTATTCAGGAGGCCGAGACAGGAGGATTTCATATTCGAGGCCAGCCTCAGCAACTTAGCAAGACCCTGTCGTTGCAAGATCCTGTCTCAAAGTAAAATAAAAAAGGGATGAAGGTGTGTGTAGTGAAGGTGTGTGTGAAGGTGTATGAGCATGCATGAGGCCCTGAGTTCAATCCTCAGTACTACAAAACAAAACAACAACAAAAAAACCCACATTAGGTCATGGGGCTCCATCCTCACAAAAGGATTAATGAAGTTCCCTCTAGGTGGGTTATTTATCGTAGGAGAAGTTTGTTATAAAGCAAGTCTGGCATCTCCTCTTGCTATCTTGCACATGTGCTTCTTTTTTAAAAAAAATTTAATTTGCTCCAATTAATTATACATGACAGTAAAATGCATTTTGATACATCATACATAAATGGAGTATAACTTCTCATTTGTCTGGTTATACATGATGTAGAGTTACATGAGTCTTGTAATCATATATGCACATAGGGTAGTAATGTCTGACTCATTCTACTATCATTACATGTGCTTCTTTTCAGCGTGTAGTCACTTGCTCTTTCACTTTCTGCCATGAGTTGAAACATCACATGGATCACAGCAGAAGCTGGGAATGGACACCATGTTCTTAAATGTTCAGAACCATGAGTCAAGACAAACATCTTTCCTTTGTAAGCTACCTTCAGCCAGGTATTCTGTTATAGCAATAGAAAATGGAATAGGAACAGATGGCATTCAATTACCCAGAATTTATTTAACCAAAGATGTATGGGTGTGTTAAACCAGAGCTTAACATCAGCATGTAATAAAGATTTGCTGCTACCAGTTGGTATAATTCCATTCTAAAGCAGATAAATTTGATGTTTTAGATAGCCTATCATAATTTTGTGCCAGAAAAGTTTATTATTTCCTTTGGACCTTATGAAACATTGGAAATAGCATATGGGACATCAGTTCTTCCCCTGTGGATCCTTACATGTCTGTGAAGCTTGGTCTGTAATCCAATGGTTTACAGAATGGAAACAAATGAGTTATTCCTTGCACATTATAGCCATTTCAGGCATTATGATAACTGAGTTGAATCTCTGCAAAGTTGATCTAGATAATCACCGTACATTTGCATTGGAAGATGGATCAAAATCCAGGAATAAGTTTATCACAATCAATTAAATCTCTTTGTACATGAATAGCCCAAATAATAAAATATATTTTTAAAAAATATATTTCTGATATGAGTTGAGAGGGTCCACAAAGTCCAATTGTCTCAATTCCTCTTTTACCAAATATACCTTAATATCATCCACCACTTTTTCCTCAGTGTGGTGTCCGAAAGACACTGTTTAAAATAACCCACTTGAATCTAAACTATGAAATATGATATGCCAAGAGCTATGTAATATTTTGAACAACCAGTAAAAAAATAAAAAATAAAAAAATAAAATAAAATCAGTTTCCTATTAGGACAAAAAAGAAGGCTTTGCAGTGGACACCTATTGGGTCAAGCAGTGCCCTTTCCTGCAACTCTTCCCTGTCTCATCCCATGGTCACAGGCATGACCCCTAATCTATGTGCTGGCTACAATGTAGACTGGAGAATACAAAATTGAAAATAAGAGATCTGGTCTTTGTCTGGGTTGAAACTTTTTAATGCAGGACACACAGAACTGGGGAAGATAGATTTAAAAAATTACATTGAGTAGCACAAAGAAGAGCCGGTGCATAGTTCCAGTCCCATCCTGAGACATGAGCTTGGTTTCATCCTTGTATCTTTATTTAAATTAACTTGAATTGTTTTCTCTGCCCCCTGCACCCAACCCTCTCTCTCTTTCTATCTTTGGGTACTGGGGATTGAATGCAGCTCATCATACATGCTAGGCAAATACTGAGCTATAGCCAGCTCCTCTCCACCCTTTTATTGGAGACCGGGTCTCACCAAGTTGCCCAGGTTGCCTTTGAATTTGTGATCCTCCTGCCTAAGCTTCCCCAGTAGCTGAGATTACAGATGTGTTAGTTTCTCTCTCTCTCTCTCTCTCTTAAACCAAAAGAGATCGAACAGAGAGACTGTCTTGATGGAAGTCCATATTGGTCAGTCCCAAAATCACATTACTGCTTTTGTCAGATCAGCCAGGAATTTTCTTCAATAGTTCAGACAATTCAATTTCCAAAGATTAAGGAAGACAAACAAAGTACCCTAGGAGAGTCAAAATGCAATCTTGGCTTATATCTGACTGGTCCAATATTCACATATATATATATATGAATATATGCACATTTATTTGCTGTAAAACCAAGTAATTAGTTTAAATAGTTGTCATAGTCTTTAAAATGGAATCAGACCAATAAATGGCAATTGATAGGCAACTACCTCTCTCATGGTATGCAACAGCAAATATATCTCTCTATATTATAGGTATATATATTTAATATATATTTTATATAATGTATAGTATAAAATACATATTTTGTACATATATTATATATATATTTTGAAGGGTGAGTAGGTCATTTCTTTGTCCATTGTTCTGGAAGGAAAAAATGATCCTATCAATAGATTTATCATTCAAATAAAATATAATTCTTCATTCTTTGTAAAAACTAGGGTGGACGCAGCTGGAAAGAACTGGATAATTAAAATATCAATCAGAACAGGGGAGATTAAATGACTTGAATAGAGTAATTGGGAGAATTAGAGTTGGAAGGAAAATAAAAGAGCTTATTAAAAAAAAGCAAATATTTTAACATTGGCCCTGTTTTCAAGTAGGCACAGAGGGAGGATAAGAATAAGTGGTAATTGTTCCAAATGTTGCCATAGGTAAACTTAGGAACATCCTCATCTCTGAGACATGGACAGTCATACACTCTATTTTGTGTGTAATATTTGCTTCCTACTGCTTCTGTTGTTATGTACACAGAGAATATAACTTATTTACAAAGTATATTTAAAATATAACTATTTTTTAAAAGCATATTATATAGGAATAGCACCTTATTGCTTTAAAATTTAGCAATCTACATATCTCTGGAATTTATAATTAATAATAAAACATACTTTGAATCTGTCAAAAAAACACATAAAATCCATGTGGTTATTAATATATAATTAATTGCATTTTAATATGATTTTTAAACAGTGAAATTGCTTTTCTATTTATAATTAAGATATCTCTATGAGTCAGGGTTCTCCAGAGAAACAAAATCAATAGGACATATATAGAGAGATTGATGAGATTTATTTTATTTATCTTATTAAAAAATTTTTTTTTAGTTGTAAATGGACACAATATCTTTATTTTTTTTATTTTTATGCGGTACTGAGGTTAAACCCAGTGCCTCACACGTGCAAGGCAAGTGCTCTACCACTGAGCCACAACCCCAGCCCTGACGAGATTTATTATAAGGAATTGGCTCATATGATGATGGACTTGGAGAAGCCTTCAGATCTGCAGTTATCAAGCTGGAGCCCAGGAGATCCAATGTATAGTTCCAGTCTGAGGCCAAATATCTGAGAACCAGGTGAGCCAATAGTGTAAGTTCTCCTTTAAAGAACAGCAGGCTTGAGAACCCCAAGAGAATTGATGTTTCAGAGTTTTGAGACTAGGAAAAACAATATTGCAGTTCAAGCAACAGGGAAGATCTTCAATTGATTTGTTGCCAGAGACAGTTTGAGGAGTTCCTGGAGAAGGGAACCTCAACTCAAGAGGAGTAGAATCCTTGACATATGCGACTGAAAAGAATTTCAGCTTGCATCAGTCAGAGACACAGACAGAGATTTATTAAGGAAAGCAGAGACACATTCAAGGGAGAATGGGGACCATCTTGAGAGTGAGAGATGCTTTTGGGGTTCTTAGAGTCTTCTTTCAAAGTAACCTTGGTGAGAGGTGGGCATGGGAAGGTATGCAGGAATGGTATCAGTCTGGTGATCACAAGACAATTTATGGTGTTCTGATCATTCTCAGGATCCTTAGGCTGATGCGGTCTTCGTTATTTGATCAGTAGATGATATTGGAAAGTTCTCTAAATTACAGGTTTCTTAAACTGTATATCTCTCTTAATCTGTTTATTGCATGGGCTATTTAACAGCACACAAGGTAATTTTCCACGAGAGGGTAAATTTGTGATAACTCAAAGACTTACAGATTTCCCAAAAATTTAGGAGTAACAGGCCAGGGAGAAGAGCTAACTTGGGGAGTGATAGAACTGGAAAGGTATTCAGAATTTCAGGTTAAATTTATAATTCCTAATCTTTCCTTTATATCCTTTCTACCTTTTTATTTCTTCTATCCAACCTCAGTTTGGTGAGATCTACTCTTAATAGGGAGGGCAATCTGCCTTACTTAGTCTACCAATTCAAATGTGAATCTCATTCAGAAGCCCTCTCACAGACATACTGTTGAGAGCCACAGCAGAAGGGACCCCAGCAAACTTTCAGACTGCCAGCTGATGATTGGCTCACAGAGGCCCCAGCAACTTCTAGCTGGTTGGCTCCTCTGCTGTGATGCTCATTGGGCTGTTTCCCCGCCCTTTCAGACTATGGAGCTGCTCATTGGGGGACTTTTTTTGGCTCCGCCCACGCAACCCAGCCAAGGCCTCAAGAGCAGGAGGAGTGGGGGAAGTTGAGAGGCTTGTGGGAAGCAGGTGGTGGCAGTTGGGCTCTGAGGGTTTTTCCTGAGGAGCTGTTTTGTTTGGCATGTGTGGTTCTAAAAATAAAGTTAGTTTCTTTTGACAAGTGTCTCCTGAATTGTGCCCAGCCAGACTTCGGCAACATACCAAAGAAATATTTGGCAAAATAATGAACCATTACAAATCCAGTCCTGTTAACTTGGTGTCCCTACATACAAACAAATAATGACAATAGCAAGGTAATAATAATTACACACAATATAATACGACTATTTTCATACAACAGAAAATGCACTAACTCCTACCCCAGAAGAGGATGTAAAGTCTTTTATATTGACTCTTCTCTATGATATCCCATAACTTAAATACAGAGATGTGAAGCTAATAATATTAAATATTAAATAGTGCAAAGTCAACATATATGATAAGAGAATAAAAGAGGGAAGAAGATATTTTATATGCTCACATTTATAACAAAATAAAGAGGACTATTCATAAAAAATGCAGTTCTCTCTGTAGTTGATCATATGGTAATAGCTGGTATTTATAACTACTTTCTTTACTATACATTTCTTTATTTCCTTGGCTTTTAGCAAGCACTTTAGCTGGTAGTATTTCTTTACCTAGTGGGGTGACCCAAACCTTCATTCCTGAATGCCTGGGCCATTCCTAGCCCTGGCAGGGTTGCCATTGTAATGTTCCATTGACCTTAGTCATAGGGCATGGTAATACTAAGAGATTTCTTGTCTTTCAGACATATTCTTCCTTACCTCCACTGTGAAATAGTAGTTTGATTTCCCCTCAGTTGTAAGGATCTGTCACCCTATTCAGTATGTGAACACCTTTCTTTGCTTATTGATTTAGAAGTCTGAGGAGACCAAGATGGCTGGGTGACAGTCTTAACATCTAGTTCAATAGAATCATTGTTAACTCCTGGTGGAATTACTCTTGCCTTTGGAAGACTTCTAAGCCAGAAGAACATAAAGTCATGAGAAAAGAAAAATTTTTGCTAGTGAGTAAGGGAAATAGGGATTGTGCCACTTTGATTTCTACTTCTTGATGCCTCCATCTGTGAATTATGCCTATGGCAGAAACAGTACCAAATATCAGGTATCCAATTAAAAACTTCTTTTCTTAATATATTAGGAAATGAATTCAATGATTAGAATTCAGTCATTGATAATATACTTCTGCATAAACACACATATTCTGGTATATTTTTTACTCCTTTAAAAATATTTATCAAAAATATGTTGAGGGCTGGGACTTAGCTCAGTGTAAGAGTATTTGCCTAGCATGTGTGAGGCATTGGGTTTGATTCTCAGCACCACATATAAATAAACAAAGTAAAGGTCCATCAACAACTAATAAATATTTGGGGCTGGGGTTGTGGATCAGTGGTAGAGCACTTGCCTACCACATGCGAAGCCCTGGGTTCAATCCTCAGCACCACATAAAAATAAGTAAATAAAATAAAGGCATTGGGTCCAACTACACCTAAAAAATAAATATTAAAAAAATCTAATAAATACTTTTAAAATGTTGACACAAACATGAAGTTCTAGAGAGAATTTTTTTAATATTTACTTTTTTAGTTCTCGGCAGACACAACATCTTTATTTGTATGTGGTGCTGAGGATGGAACCCGGGCCGCACGCATGCCAGGCGAGCGTGCTACTGCTTGAGCCACATCCCCAGCCCCAAACATGAAGTTCTAATAAGATTCATCTATTAGAAATAATACATTTACAAACAGTAGTTGGCAGGTAAATGTAATTAAGCTTCTTTGTTTTAAAACCATTTCCTAATGCTGAGGCTATAAAATAATCTGTCAAGGGTGGAAGATTTGAAATGAGATTGGCCACCAGGGTAAATGCATGAGACTCTTTGCAAAGTGTCATTAACGAACATATAATTTATATTCCATAGGTTCACATCATCCTACTTGGACTTGAAAAGTATATGGGCATTAGGAGTTAACTGACAGCATTTTTTGCATAACAAAGAATTATGAAAATAAAAACACATTTCCACTGATCAATGTAAAAAGGATTGAAATGTAAACAATATAAGTAGATGTGCATATGTGTTACATAAATTCAGTGTAATGAATAATATTATACTAATAAATACCTGCCTGGTCTCCTATCTTGCACATAGAAGGAACTCAACATATCAACAGCAATGAATGTGTGCAAGATAGATGACTAGGTATTTATTAGCACACAGCTATAACAAGATACAGTCCCCAAGCTGCATAAGATCATCATCTCGTGGTGAGAGGGGTCATAAGATACAGATTCTGACTTTAATAAAGAGTGAGGGGTTGGGGATTTAGCTCAGTGGCAGAGTACCTGCCTAGCACACGCAAGGCCCTGAGTTTAGCCCTCAGCCCTGGGGTGGCAGGGGTGGGTGGGTGTGTGTGTGTGGGGGAAGAAGTGTGAGGTAAACCTGGGCATGGTGTTGCATGTTTGTAAAATCAGCGAGGCAGGAGTATTGCAAGTTCAAGGCCAGTCTCTGCAATTTAATGAGACCCTGTTTCAAAAGAAAAAGATCTGGGGATATGGTTCAGTGTTATTGATTGGGTTCAATCTCCAGTACTATTAAAACACACACACACACACACACACACACACAAACAAACAACCGAGGAGAAAACAAACTGAAAACATTGGGAAGTAGAAAGCAGATGGACTAGTAACAAGTGACTTAGCAGAACCAGGAAAACTGAATCTTGAGCCTGGATCCAGGGGTTGGGGGAGAGGAGAAGCAACAGAATTATATTATAGAATCCTCAAACGACTGAGCAAGTAGGGGATAAGGCATTTCTGAAAGTGTAGTGAAGGAAGAGCCAAGGGCCAGATGACTGAAGGTTTGTTTACAATTCCCTCCTGACAACTTTATGCCCTATCCTGACTCCCCCAGAATACTCCTGAGGTTCTGATTTATGGAGTGAAGCAGAGGGTGATTCTGGACCAAGAGACAACCTTAATCGAGGGCAAGGCATTTTGCTGAAAATAGGGGATTAGGTAAAAGTTTACTAACTGGATGTTTTTCTACTACAGGATCTGAGATTGCAGGGAACTGGATAGGTCTTCTCTGGGGAGTATGACCTGCCCAAAAGAAAAGGTAGAAAGTACTGATGTTTCCCACTCATTGTTTTGGGTGATCATCCTGAGCTCTGAAAAATATTTAGCATTCATGGTTTTTACCCATTAGATGCCAGTAGCATTCCCTGCTCCCAATTGTGACAACCAAAAATGTCTCTGGATATTGCCAAATGTCCTGTAGGTGCAGAGAACAAAATTGACCCTCATTGAGAATTACTAGTCTATAGTGAAAACCATATTCAAAATGATCCATCCATGAGCACAGAGCTTCCATTCAGCATTTAGTGCCTCCCTTTTAAATACAAGCAGTCAGCCAAGGTTACCAGACATTTAAGGAAAGATGTAGACAAAAACAAACAGGAAAAAAGCAACTTGGAGGAAAAAGACTATGAAGAAGAGAAAACTTTAAGAAGATGCAGCCTCTAAAAGAGAGAGAGAGAGAGAGAGAGAGAGAGAGAGCATTTTTGAAAATTAAATATATGATAACATAAATGAAAAGCACCAGAGAACCAAGTTAATGAAATCTCCAGAAAGCAAAGTAAAAGGACAGAGATGGAAATTAGTAAAGAATGTAGAAGACAACTGAAGTCACAGTCTAGGAGAATTGTATTAGAAGAAGCTTAAACTGCTATAACAAATAAACTCCAAAATATTGTGGCTTAGGCAGCACAGAAGTTCTTTCCCCCCTTTGGCATAAGGTAGATAGATGACTCTGCTTTTATAACCAGTTTTCTCTGTCATGATAAAGATGTTGTGTCCATGTCCATTTCTGTATCCAATCCTGCTGTGTCCATTGTTAACATGTTCTGACTAATGAAAGTTACCAGGATGGAAAGAGGAAGAAAAAGACAAGACACACCCAAGAGCAAAATTAACCAACAGACACAGATTGAGAAATGACAGAGGTGATGGCATTACTAAACAAGGAACTAAAAGCAGATTTTATAAATCTTTTAAATATTTTCCAGGATATCGTGTTAGCTTTCTGTCACTGTGACAAATGCCTGAGATGAACACATTAAAAGGAGGAAAGGTTTATTTGGGCTCAGGATTTCATAGAACATGGTCACTTAGCCCTGTTGCTTTGGGCCTGTGGTGACAGGTGGAGCACAAGAGAGTGAAGGTCTAGTCACTTCTAGACCATTCATCTCTGCTGGGATGCAGAGATAGATAAATAGATAAATAGATAGATAGATAGATAGATAGATAGATAGATAGATAGATAGAACAGAGACAGACAGAAAGGAGGGGCCAGGATCTCAATATTCCTTTCAAGGACACACTTCAATGACCTAATTTCTTCCATTTGAGCCCCGCTTCTTAAAAGTTCCACCACCTCCCAACAGAGCAACAGCTGATGACCAAATCTTTAACACATGAGCCTTTAGGGAACATTCCAGATCCAAACTAGGGCAGAGAAACATGAACATAATGAGAAAAGAAATGAAAGGTATAGAAATATAAATATGCACAAACATACATACATACAAACATACATACATATGTGTTAACAACAGGCAAAGTAGGATTGGGTACAGAATTAGATATCTTCTTTTTCTTAAGACCTAGAGATGGATTCTCACATTGATGTTTCCACAGGTTTGGCTGTTTGATTCCTAGGCAATATCTCCCTCCTCCTTGGACTGATGATATCCTTTTTTATACTTTCTCCTTCCTTCTTTTCTTCAGTCTCTTTCCCATCCCATAAATTCTATATCCTGAAATAGCTCTCAAATCCATCCTCATGTCTCCATCTCCACTTCCCGGTCATCTCTCCCCTAGAGGGCAACAAGGCTCTCAGATTCCCACCCTAACCACCACTGCTTCTTATCTATTTTTTCCCACAAAATAGCCAGAGGGATTTTTATCAAATGAAATATGATTCATTTCTTTCTTATGGTCTTTCTTTCTTTTTCTTTTTTCTTTTATTTCTTTTTGTGTGTGTGTGTATGTGTGTGTGTATGTGTGTGTGTGTGTGTGTCTTATGGTCTTTCACTGCCCCTGGATAAAGTCCAGTCTGTACTGTAGACAAAGGCCCTTCTTGGTCAGCCCCATCTACTCCCCTCTTGAGCCTCTTCTGGAACTATTCTTCCCTTCTCTCATAACTCTATTGCTGTCCTTTCATTTTGAACATTTATCTCAATGACTTTTTGTTCAGTTAATATATGTTCCTTCATTAACCTCTCAGTTTCAATACCACCTGTTCAGGGGAAGACTTCCCTGGCCACCTCTGTGCCTTCCCATGATTCAGTTAGGTGCTGCTCCTGCTATGTGCTCTCAGATTTCTCTGATTCAGTGGTCATATCACTTTTCTCACAATATTATTATTGCCTGATTGTTTTGAAATCATCTCTTGCCTGCAGTAGTGAGAACAGGCCATAGGGAAGAAAGGGTGTCAGCAGAGAGACTGGTTATTGGCTTTAATCTGAGCCTCTTCTGATCATCTTTGACTACCTTCTTGGCCTACATCCTTGCCTTACCTCCATTTCATGTATTTTAAAGGAAAGAAAAAAGTATAATTTTCAGACAGCTAAAAACACAACTCTCAGGCTGGGGTTGTAGCTCAGTGGCAAAGCACTTGCATGGTATGTGTGAGGCCCTTAATTTGATCCCTAGCACCACCAAAAACAACAAAACAAATCAACAAGAAACTTCCACAACTTTCATAAAATTATAAAATGAAAATGTGTCAAATGTTTATTAACTCATTAATGTCTCTCAAATTTGGTGTAGGTGCCAAAAAAGAGAAACTCTACCGCAGACTCCTTGTCATGCATACCCTGCCACAGACCCAAAAGCAATGGGGTCAACTGACCATGTACTGAAATCTTTAATATTGGAAGACAAAATAAACATTTTTTTTGATACTGGGGATTGAACCCAGGGGCACTCTACCCTATATCCCCAGCCCTTTCTATTTTTATTTTGAGGTGGATCTCACTAAGATGTCCAGGCTGACCTTAAACTTGTGATCTTCTGCCTCAGCCTCCTAAGTCACTGGGATTATAGGCATAAGCCACCACACCTGGCTAACAAACCTTTTCTCTCTATAAGTTCATTCACTCAGGGTATTTGTTATAGTAACAGAAAGCCAACCAATACAGAAAATTGGTACAAGAAGTGAGGCGGTTGTTGTGACTATAAGTGATGATGGGTACAGAATTAGATATTAGATATTGAAAATTAAACATATGATAGCATAAATGAAAAGACCAGAGAACCAAGTTAATGAAATTTCCAGAAAGCAAAGTAAAAGGGCAGAGATGGAAAATAGGAAAGGATGTAGAAGACAACTGAAGTCACAGTCTAGGAGAATTGTATTAGAAGTAGCTTAAACTGCTATAACAAATAAACTCTAAAATATTGTGGCTTAGGCAGCACAGAAGTTCTTTTCCCACCTGTGGCATAAGGTAGGTAGATGACTTTGGAATTGGTTTTCAGGAGGAGTTTGGAAAAGTTTGGAGTGGGCTATAGAAAGCCTAGAATGCTGTAAATGGAGTTTAGTGGGTGATTTTTGGATACACTCAGAAGAACATAACATTGATAAGAATGCGAACAGCAGAGGCAGTGTTAATAGGTTTCAAATGGAAATGAGGACACTATTGGGAATTGGACTACAGGCCACCATTGCCAAAAAATTTGAATGTGTTTTGTCCATGCCTTAAGACCTTGTGGGAGACTGAGCTTAAAGGTGATGGGCTGGTTTGTCTAATGCAGGAATTTCAAGGCAGCACAGCATTCAGGTAGTGGTCTGAGTATTACTGGCTGCTTTGGGTCAAATTTATAGAGAGAATCATGAGCACAGAGGAGCAGAGTGGAAAAATTTGAAAAGCTTAGGTTGGCTAGAAAAGGAGCACATTTAAAGGTGCTGGCAAGGAGGGTGCAAGTTGCTAAAGAGATTAGCATCATTAAAAAAGAAGCCAAGCACTTTGCGCTGGGATAATAGGAAAGATGCTTATAGGGCATCTCAGGAATTGGCAAGACCCACACAGTGAAAATTTGCTGTAAAGAGTTTTCAGGGCAGAGTATTTTGAGAAGAGAGCCAAAGGAGGCCATGCTCACATCTCAGGATGTGTTCAGCTGACAAAACTCTCAGATGCTGCTGGAGCTGTGGTTTAAGTGGGCCCAGATGCAACTTGAACTGGTTCAAGACCTTAGCATCGTCCCTGTGATGCTGGTTTTGCAGGCATGCAGAGTACAAGAGTTATGGGTCACTGAGGTTTCCATCAAGATTAAAAAGGAAATCCTGGGAGACTAGGATTTGTGTCAGGATTGGGGCCCTTAGTCTTGGAAGAGACTTTGGACTTGGACTTTTGAGAAATGCTGGAACATTTAAGACTCTGGATACTCTTGAGGGTGGACTGAATGCATTTTACATTGCAAGATGGACATAAACCTTTGGAGGCCAGTGGAGGAATGCTGTAGTTTGGATCTGGAATGTCCCCCCAAAGACCCATGTGTTAAAGGCTCAATTCCCAGCATGGTGCTATTGGGAAATGGTGGAAGTGGTGGGGCCTCGGGGGAGGTTTTAGGTCATTGGGAATGTGCCCTTAAAGGGGACTGTGGGACCCCAGCCTCTTTCTTTTTCACACTTCCCAGCTATGAGGCAAATGACTTTGCTCCACTATATGCTATTACAATAGTGTAGGGAAGAGATGTAAAGGACCTGAATTTAGGTGGCGGTATTAATTTTTTTTTTTGTATTAGACAAAACCATTCTTGATCTTATTCTTATATTTAGGGGCTATTGTATAGATCATAAAGCATATAACCTTCTCTAATAACCAATTATTTAGCTTAGTGTCTTGATCTCTGGGTAACTCATTTATCTTCAAGAACTCAACCATCACATAAACCTCAATGATTCCCAACTCTAAATCTTTAGCCCCATCATCTGTGCCAGGCATCTAATCTGTAGTTCAGAATGTTCTTTGTTGTCTCTACAAGAAGCATCCTGAGTTGACAATTCCCATTGAATTCATTATTTCCACTCTATTCCAAATACTTGCCTTTTCTGTATTACCTGTTCCAGCCCATGGGACTATCATTTACCCAGTTATCTGAATTTGTAAACTTGGAGCCATCACTGACTCATATTTCAGATCTAAATAATTACCAATTAATTATTGTTATTTTTGTATCATAACTATTCCTTTAACCAAACCTGTAGGCACAATTAGTTCCATCTTTAATGCTTCCCAAACACCTCTGCATTATTTCCTCTAATATTTATTTAATTGTATTGTACACATTTGGTTTTATTTCCTGTTCTTTGGGCACAATGCTATTTCAGCCATCTCTGTTTAGTTCAATGCCTACTTCCATGAATTACTGCCTTTGTTTTGCTTTTTTGTCTGTTTTGCATATTGTAGTACATGTAAAACATATATGTAATATATTGTATATATGTAATATATTGTAATATATGAGGAAAAGCAAATTTAATGAAACCCAGAGTAAGTCATTTTATTCAAATTTGTTCTAAATTCTTGGTTCTTCGTTTTCTTTGGATTATAGTCTCCTATGAAAAGTGATGAAGAAAATTATGACTTTCTTCTCAGAAAAGCATATATACCTATAAAATTCTGTCAAGGTTTGTGGCATTCACAAATGTCCTGAGCCCAATGATAGTTGACAAGTTAGAAAACTATCTTTTCATTGCTATCAACTTATTGAATAAATGCATATTTCCATGGAACACAACTTTAAGAGTACTATAGTTTACAATGAACAGGATCTCTTTTAGCCCTATTCCCACTGCCCAGTTCTTCTACCAAAGTGATCAATTTTGTGTATCCTTCTGGGGACAGTCCATACATATGCCAGCACAAGCATTTAGTATTCTTTATTCTTTTTTAATATTTATTTTTTAGTTGTAGTTGGACACAATACCTTTATTTTATTTATTTTTATGTGGTGCTGAGGATCGAACCCAGGGCCTTGCACATGCTAGGTGAGTGCTCTACCACTGAGCCACAACCCCGCCCACATTCTTTATTCTTACATTTTCTCTTTTTTATTTATCTTGGCAGTATTCCACATCTGTACATAAAATTCCAAATGAACAGAATTTTATGGTATTTCTACCCTGATTTTCAATATATTTCAAGCTTACAAAAAAATTTGCAAGTACAAACTGTGTTTTTTTAAAAATTTTCTAGAACTATCTGAAAGTAAGTTGCTGATTTAATGTCCCTTCATGACCCCAGAATACTTTACAGTGTATTTTCTACAAACAACAACAAAAAAACTCAATACAATTTATTGGGAGTTGCCCAGGCTTCAAAGACTAACTTCCCCATCTCCCCAAGAAGAGCCGAGCCCTGCTGGCTCACATGATCCTTACGCACCAATCAGACTAGCCCTGCTGGCTTACATGATCCTTACCCACTAATCAGACTAGCTTTGTAAAACCCTTCAACCATTAAACTGTCATAACTGTCAAACCACTCCCAGCTCTATAAATATGCAGAGCTGTTCCTCAATAAGTGGGCATTTTCTCCAACAAGGAGCCTTGTTCTTTCTTTCACAATTATCAAAATCAGAAAATTAACATTATACATTATTCCATCTAATGCTCAGATCCCTTCAAATGTTGCTAGTTGTTCTAGTAATGTTCTTTATGTCAGGTGCAGCTCTCAATCTTTTCTGACTTTTGTAGCATTAATACTCTGGAAGGTTACTGGTTAAACAATTTGTAGAATGAACCTGAATTTGGTTTATCTGTTGCTTTCTCATGATTAGTATCAGGTAATGCATCTTTGGCAGAAATGTAACAGAACTGATGCTGCACTCTTCTAATTGCATCCTTTCAGATGGCATAGAACGTTTAGTACATCTTATTATGATGGTGTTCATGTTGGTCACATAAGTAACAGAGACTGACAAAATTCACTGTAAATTTACCTTTTTCCTATTTGTAATCAGTAAATATTTTGAGGGCAAGAATCTTTAAAAATATGTAAGTACTTTATTCCTTATCAGTTTATTCATTGATTAAAATATATCACTATAGACTTAGGTTTTCTTGTTTTATTCAATGGCTTATAATCTGTTAACCATCATTATTTATTTTGATGCTAAAATTTTTTCAGATTGGGTAAGTAGTCAAGCTGGCTTTTATATGCTCTTGATATGTTCCTATCATTCTTGGAGTACTTCCTCACTTTCTGGCACAAGATGATTCAGGATCAACTTTGAATTTTTCCTCCTCTATTGGTAGAATCAGCCACTTCTCTAAGGATCCTTCATTTCTTTTGGTGGAGAATGACACTCAGAAGCCAAGAGCTGGGCACAATGTGTGTCCATTATTATGGGTGCTTCTGCTACTAAGCCTTCTCACAGGAGAAACACACACATGCATATGAAAATATACACTCATATACGCTTACATCTATATTTACACTTATTTATCTCATCCCCTTACCCCGGGGGATTGAATTCAAGGGTGTTTTATCACTGAACTTCATAGCCAGTATTTTAAAAAAAATTTTAGAGATAGGATCTCATTAAATAGCTGAGGATAGCCTCAGATTTGCAATCCTCCTATCTTCACCTATCTTCAGCCTCCTGAGTTGCTGGGAAACAGGTGTGTGCCAGCACACCTGGTTTATATCTATCTGTATGTATCTCAAGCCATAAAGTGTACTATTTCTTCTTCTAATCCAACACTGTGCATAGTTCATTTCTCTCTATTCATACTTGTAATTTCCTTTTCTGACAGTGGGAAATTGAACTCCCATTATCCTTAATATATTTACTTATTTGATCAAGTCCTCTAAATGCAAGCAATCTCATAGTCACTGCTGTCCCTTCCCTTGCATGGAAACCCTTCATAGGATCCAATAGACTGTATCTAGTGATACTGCCTTCCTCCCTCCTTCATGTAAATGTCTTCCTCTTCTTACCTGTGTTCTGACAACTCTTTCCAGGCCTCCATCAACCCAAGCCTGCCATGTACAGATGCCTACCTTGCTCTACTTGACCTTTAGGACTTCAGGCTTCCAGGAGAGGAAGGGAAGAGAAAAGTTGTCCATAATTTATTTAACAGGAAATATTTGCAAACTTCCATATTGTTTATTGGTGCATTATAATTGTATACAATGGTGGGATTAATTATTACATATTCATACACGCACACAATATAACAATATAATTTGGCCAATATAATTCCCCAGTATTTCCCATTTCTGTCCCTTTTCACTTTTACTATTTTAAACAAAACTTCAATGAATAATAGAATCTATACAATATTGGTTTATGTTTAAGATAAATTCCTAGAAGTGAACTTTCTGGGTCAATGAATATGTAAATTTATAATGTTGGTTATGCTATATTGTTTTCTACAGAAGTTTCACAATGTACACAACCACCAGCAACACATAATGGTAATTTCAATATGTAGAAAGACCTTAAAGTTACATAATGAAATTTGAGAAAATTAAGACAACTTTCTCTTTTGGAAATACATTTATTGTTATACAAATCCAATTTCCTACTATTCAGTTCCTTGGTAACAAAAATGAAACAAAATTCAGCTATCACAAGCAAACTCAGAAACACAAAACAATAACAAGTCAGGTCGGGTACAAAGTAAGCTTAAAATCCCACAGAAACATAAATTGGGATATTATACTACATAGGAATCTGTGCAGTAGCTCTGCAATTTATAAGGCCAAAATGATAATCTGAAAAGGAGAAAAACACAAAACAGAAAGGAAGTAATTTTTCTGCCAATCTTGTTAATTAGATACTTATCAGAAAATGGTTTTCCATGCTACGACCTTAAATTTTTTACAGTCCACCAATGGTATCAATTTGAAGTAAAGAGGGTTACCCAGCATATCCCAGGTTTTAGTATTGAAGGTGATGCATCCTGGAAACTCCTTCAGTTCCAAGCAGACTCGCACGTTGGCCATCCACTGCCCAGACCTGTACCCACTACCAGTCGCTACCAGTCAGATGTGGCTATTCACACTTAAATAAAATCGAAAATTCAGTTCTTCGGTCGTAGTAGCCACATTTCAGGGGCTCAACAGCTACACATGACCAGTGGCTACTGAAGGATACAGAAAATCACGTCCCCTAGTTAGGACATAGGCCCCGAGCAGGTACAATATCCCTTATTTATAATCGTTCCTCCGGTTGCTCAAGGCCTCTCTCCCTGCAGCTTCCGAATTTTCTCCTGCTATGGCTCAGTCAAAATTCTTTAGCCAAAATTCACCTGCTCGCTAAAAGTAGCTGTATCTTCCTATAGAACACTATAAAACTCTGACCTTTGTTGCAGCCCCCCGCCATTTTCTACCCAAAACGCGCCCCTCTGATGCCTAATTGACTCCGCTGCTTAATAAAAGGCATTGCCGATCCGTCGAGGTCTGCTCCCGTTTTGATCATTTTTGCTCACAGTTATTCTAAATGTAGATTATTATTATTTCCATCACTGCAGAAAGTTTTACCCCGCAGAGCTCTCGTAGACAGTTGAAAGGTTGCAGAATAAAAAGCAGGCCACTAGTTCCAACACCAATAATAGCCAACAGATGTTATTGCTTTTTCTAAATAGGACGAAGAAAACCATTATGTTAACAAACAACGAAGTGAAAAACCCGTCGAAGCCCTCTTACTAGCGGACTTTCCCTGGGAACTCAAGGGACAGTAACCTCGACGGTCCAGGCCGTCGGTCTGGCTATGTGAAGTCATTCCGCAGACTTCTCGAACACAGGGAACCTGCAAAGCAGTGGTCGTTTAAGGGTCAAGACCCGCAAGGTGGGACTTTTCAAAGAGCTGGAAGCCTGTGCTGAGAGCCTCGCGCGCTCTCATCCCAGCGTCCGGCGCGCGCTCGAGAGCGAAGCCTCCGTGTCCGCGCGTCCCTGCGCGCGCGCCCCCCGAGCCTGAGGCCGTCGGCCGCCAACGGGGCGGGGCGCCGCGCACCGGGGGCGGGGCCGTGACGCGCGTGCCTCGTGAGCCCCGCTCTCGGCCTGCGCCCGCGGAAGCCGGAAGCGGCGGCTGGGGTTGTGCCGGCGCGGGGCGGAGAAGCAGCGGTGTGCTACCTGGGGCTTGGGAACCCAGTGATGGATCAGGACCCGACAGTGGTGCGGCGGAGAGCGTCGCTGCTGCGGTGGCTGCTGCTGTTATTGCCACTGTGGTCGAGGCTGGCCTTGGGCGCGCTTCCTTTCGGCAGCAGTCCGCGCAGGATCTTGCTCGACCTCCTGTCCGAGCAGCAACTGCTGGAGGTGGAGGACTTGACCATATCCCTGCTACGGGGCGGAGGTTTGGGGCCACTGACGTTACCCCCGGATCTGCCGAATCTGGATCCCGAGTGCCAGGAGCTGCTGCTGGACTTCGCCAACAGCAGCGCAGAACTGACCGGGTGTCTAGTGCGCAGCGCCCGGCCCGTGCGCATCTGCCAGACCTGCCACCTGCTCTTCCAACAGGTCGTCAGCAAGATGGACAACATCAGCCGATCCGTGGGGGTGGGTAGAGGAACACACCCGGCACCTATGCCATGTAGGGCCGGGAGAGGAGAAGGTTGTAATGATGGTCAACTCAGGAGGCTTCAGTTTTTCCAGCCATAAACAGAGGGTTGAACTGAATGTGGAGTTTGGGGCATTGGATGGCATTGAGGCGCTTGGGGTTTTGCATTTTTACCTTTATGGGTGCTGTTGTGCATCCTGTTGGTACTTATTTTCAGATGGATGTGACTTGTTTTCTTGGGGATCCTGCTTTCCAAACTGTCTTCTTCCTTCTCCCTCTCCCGCTGCTTCTGCCACTGCTTTTTCCCCGTCTCAACCTGGAAGTCCCAGAAAGAACCCTTTCTTGAAACTACAGTGGAGTGGAGAAGCAGGTAGTGGTTAGAAGCGTGAGCTTTGTAGCCAGAAATGTTCAGATTCACCCATTGTTAGCAGTGTGTATTTGGATGAATGATCTTTTCAGAGCCTTAGTTTCCTCAACTATAAAACGAAAACAAAACAACAATAGCTGCTTAATATGGATGTTAAAAGAATTAAAAGAGATATGTATGCGAGTTCATCTTATTGATTAAGCCAGTGTGGAGCTAGTTGGCTAGGAATCCAATTCCATTCTGCTTATTAGTGCTATACTCTAAGCAAGTTATACTCTCTGCTTGTTTTCTCATTTGTAAAGTGTGGGATAAATGAAGTCAAGGAAAACTGGTACATAGTAATAGCTCTCTATCTATGGGAGTTAAAATTTTAGGAAATGGTAAGTCTGCCCTCCATTCTTGGCACCCTGAAAGCTTTCCTGGTCATGTAGTAGGATTTAATTAAAAAAAAAAAAAGGCTATTACTGTTGTAAGTACTGTCTAGGATATAGACTAGGAAAGTTTTAGAGTATCACAGTTGGTGAACTGAGTCACAAGGATGCCTGGTAAGGGGAAAACATGAGGATCAAGGGAGGTTGGGGAGTGGGCAAGTTCCTCTTGTGTTGAGGGGACAGCAAGTAGTCTCATGAAAATGTGGTTAGAGTTATCTCATAAATCATAATTGATGTGGATAAATATAAACTTGTATATAGTTGCATTGTGCTTTAAGCCAGCTGATATTATTTTACATAAATGGATTTATTTGCATTAAATAAATTCTGTGGTCAATTATTCTGTAAAGAATTGGTTTTTCAAAATAGTTTAAATAAATTTAGGCTTACATGTGGTATTTTCCAAGTGTACTATTAGAGGCTATACATATTTACATATTTAAAAATATGTGTATATATAAAATATATTTCTCTGTGATTTTAAGTACCCATGGATTGTCCCTGTGAAGTATAGCAGGGAATAACAGGACATCATATTTGGTTTTGAGCAGTTAGTTGAGTAGTTTTTAGGGTGACTTTTACTATAAAGAACAAGTACTGTTATGGGCAGAATAGCCATGAGTCATGATATACAGCTTGAATCTTTTGAGGCAGCAAATACTTTTCTAATTTGTGTAGGTACTATAGATTTAAGAAAAAATTATCCCAAACTCTAGTAGTACAGTATTATAGGTATGCATTTCCACATGAGTTCCCCATACAGGGATTCTTTTCCTTCTGTGCCTCAGATTCTGCCAGTAACATAGGCACCTAGCTCACCTCACCCTAGTGTGAAGAGAGTAAAGAGGTGAAAAGAGGCCAGAAAACCTTTTCTCAAATCTGTGTTTCCTCTCCAGTTCATCCTAGACTTTGGTCTCTATTCCCCTTCTTTCCTCAGTAGAGCTGAAGGTAGTTCATTACCTCAAAAGCATGATTTCTATAGGTGCTTTATGGATTTAGTAGGCTTTTGTGGCTTGGTTTGGAAACTGAACCATTATGTGTAATAATGAACCTATGGAAAAAATGTGTTCTGATTATCATGTGAATGGAACTTGAGGAAATTAGTTGTCTTTTGGGGGGAGGTTTATTTTTCCAGAGCAATGTATTTTCTTTGACTCATTAGACTAGTCTTTCATTTAAATCAGTTTATTTAGCAAGCACCTACTACTTGAATGTTGGGCTGTTAAGAGGATATAGAAGGAGAAAGAGAATAAGGCCCAGGCCTCAAACTATCAGTATGGTTGGAGAAATAAAATAAACATATTAAGAAAAAGGAAAATATTTCCAGGGTGTTATAAATTATACCATAGCAATGTAGAAGGAAAGGATGAAGGAGATGCTGAAAGTAGGGGACAGAGAGCAAGATGTGGTTGTTTAATTAGAGAAGACTCACAGGCTGAATTTCTGACCTTCTTTAAGATGAATAGACTCAGCTTGAGAGAGGACAGGAGTTGAACAGGAGAAAAAAAAAAAAAATCTAAGGTTAGAAACTAGCCAGGCTGTTCATGTGGGATAGCAAGCGAATTAGTTTAACTAATGGAATTATTTGATGAGAATCCTATATTCTTTATACTTCCTTGTGGAACTACTGGGACAAGGATCTCATGTAGTTTTGTAACCTCACAGTAAAGAACACAGTGATTTGTGAACCCTGAATGGTGAAACTGATAGGGACATGGTTTCATTGATCTGATCAGCCTCATGAGATTGGTTTTAAGGATGCTTTAGTCCCCTCAGATTTTGAGATAGTAAGTTCTATCCTATTCTGTTGGCTTATTTAAAACTCAAATAGATGTATCTAAGTACACATTATTACACACGTTTGTGAAAGTGCTAGTCATTTGGGTTATGCATCTGGAGAGTATTCAACACATTTTTAGGAGTAAAGGGTAAAAAATGAGAACATAGTATAATCTTTATTTTTACTGTAGGTTAACGAACAAATTCTTAGTAATATAGGGTAAAGATGGGAGCATAGCATAACATGTCTTTCATTAGATATCAGAAAATTTAATTCTTATGCATTTCATTCAAAATGTTGAATACCTATTATGTGCAGGCTGTGGTAGTTACTAGTAGTTCTCTTCAAATGAGCAAAGCTTATTGACTGAAAACAGATGTTAAGGGTATCATCATACAGATAATCATTTAATTCAAGTGTGATAAATATTGTAAAGAAAAAACCCAGATGTACCAAAGCATATAACCAGGGACTGATCTTGAATGGTTGCGGTTAGGTAAAGAGACCAGTACCTAGAGCTGACACCTGAAATGTGAGAGGGCGTAGGGTGGGGAGAAAAGGTGTATATGTAAAGAAATGGCAGGTGTGAAGACTCTGAGGGTTTGGTGTGTTTGAAAATAGCACAGAGAACAGGAAGACTAGTGATTTGAGCCTGAAGAAGTAGGCAGGTACTAGGTCCTGTGTTCCTTGTAGGGAGTGCTAAGGATCTTAGACTCAGATTTTAAGCAGTGCAGTATTGTTGGAAGGATTAATTCTGTGGAATGACATGGTCAGATATGTACTAAAGGCCATTTGGGCAACATGAAAGAAAATGGAGGGGATAGGACTTGGGGAAGGTAGGGAAAAAGGACATGTGGGGAGATGAATTAGGAGATTATTACCGCGATGTGAGAAATGGTGGTAGGTAGGTTACATGAGGCCCATGTGTGGGGAGAAATAGATTTCGGAGATATTTAAGAAGTAGAAATGACAAGGCTTGGTTGTTAATTAAATGTGAGAGTGAAAAAGGAATTGATGATTTCCAGGGTTTTAATAAGAGCAGCTTAGTGACAGGGTTGACATTTAGTGAGATGGAAGAAAGAGCCTGTTTGGTGGGAAATCATTCACTTGATTTTGAATTGTTGGTTTTGAGGTATTTTTAGACACTTAAGAGGAGATAATTGCATATGTGGTTGGGCAATAGATGTCTAGAGGTCTGGACTAGAGATAAAACCTTTAGAAGTGCTAGGCATAAAAATAATCCTTGAAACTACAGCATGGATGAGTATACCTGAAGAAAGAGCGAGAACACTTAAGAGGGCTGTGGGCTCAGTGGTAGAGCACTTGCCAACCACGCACAAGGTCTTTGGTTCAGTCCCCAGGACACACATATGCACACTCACACGCACAGGTGGAAGCTAAGAGTTGAAGTTTGGGATAGAGGATAAACTATCAAAGGAGGCTGAGAAGGAGTCACAGAGATGAAGAAAAATGAAGAGAATGTAGGATCCTATAAACCAAACAAGGGAAGGAGTGGTTATTTGTGTCAAATCCTGCTGAGAGGATTGAAAGTACATCTATCAACAGCAGCACTATTGTTGACATTAATAAGAATGGTTTCAATGGATTGCTTGGGGATGCAGCAAGAATAGGGTGGGTTAAACAGTGAATGGAAAATGAGGGAGTGGGAAGAGTGAACCTGCATTACTGTGGGAGTTTGGCCTTAAAGGAGAAATAAGAAAAACATGTCATGAGTGATTTTCTTTGATTTCTTTCAATTCTTTTATCCCTCTATCTCCTTCCTTTTTTCCTTTCCTAAGATGAGAGTGAAACATGTTTAAAATTTATTTGTTTATGGAGATGGGCTGACCTCAAACCACTGCATTCAAGTGATCCTCATGCCTCAGCCTTCTGAGTAGCTGGGACTGCAGGTGCATGTCTGTGCACCTAGCAACATGTTTGAAGGTTGATGGGAAAGGTGAAGACCTTGTAGAGGTGACTGGTTCTGTAAGAGAGAGTGGAGAAATAGATAAGGTCAGTTTCCAGGGAAGGCAGAGTGGGCAGAATCTAGGGTATGCAAGGAGAGATGGGCCTTTCAGAGGCAGGCACTTTCTCCACTGTAACCCGGGGGTAGAAGGAGAGGGTGAGTGTAGAGTGAGGCAAATCAGAGTTTTGGCTTGATGTCTTCTGTTTCTTCTGCCAACTAGGAGATTGTATCTTCTCTTGAGAGTAAAGAGAAGTCTGTTATCCAAGTTTCAAGGAGTAAGGAGAAGATTTGAAATAATGGTTATAAAAAGGAGAGCAGCAAGAAAGTGAGGAGTGTAGCTTAGGATTATGGATTTATGCTGGAAACAGTCTGCTTGGTTTTTAACTTTTTGCCAGCTGCTCCCAACTTCCTAGGTGCAGGCATGAGGAATGTGGATGGTTGGGTTCATGATAGTGAGGATTCTGCCAAATGATGATGGCAGATTTGGGTATTAACAATTTTAAGTATAAATCAAGGACCAGTATTTCAGCTACTGTGTTAGGTGTTAGAGTTTCCTCCTATGGGAACTTAATGTATAGATGAAAAATCTGGACACACATAGAGGTGGATATCATGCTATAAGAAACAGCCTCGGGCAGTGGTAGAACACTCACCTAGCATATGCGAGGCCCTAGGTTCGATCCTCAGCACCACATATAAATAAATAAATAAATAAAGTTTAAAAAAAAAGAAAGAAAGAAACAGCCTCAGTGTGGTTAAGTAGCTTATCCAAGGTCATGCAGAGGAAGAGGTAGTCTTTGAATTCAGGTGGATAACACTAATTTTATAGAAGTGTTAGGAGGATGAAGTGGGCTAATGCTCTTGGAGCATTTAGAACTAACTGCTCAACAAACGCATCATCATCATTGGGATTATTCATCACTTCCTTTCCATCTCCAGTGTTGCCTCCATCTTTTCATCAGACCTGAACTATGGGAATATTCAAATTAGTCTCGCTGCCTCCTCACCCTAAATATCATGAGCTAGACATTTGTTCCCCACACTCTTACTTTTCTTGTCACTGTCCTCAGAAGTCTTCAAGAATTTCCTACTGACCCTCATGACCCTTAAGGCCTTTCCCATCCGTGTTTTAACTTACCCTTCTGATGTCTTTCATTATGGGGACTCTAGCGATATTTGTCTACTGAATACTTATAAATACCACATAATCACTTTTACCATATGATCCTTTTATTCTACAGTTTCTCTTTCCTTTCTCAAAAGGATGTCTTCTTCACCTGAGCTATTCCTCATGTTGAGCACCTGTACAGGCCATACTGTATTTATTTTTTAGCAGGGGTGAGGGCTACTGGGGACTGAACCAGGAGCATTCTACCACTGAGATACATCCTTAGCCCTTTTTACTTTTTATTTTGAGAGAGGTTTCCAGGCTGACCTTGAACTCAGAGACCTTCTGTCTCAGCCTTTGAGTAGGTGGGATTACAGGTATGTACCACTACAGCTGGCTATGCTGTATTGGTTTTTTAAGTTACTAGTTGTCAATTTGTGGAGATGCAACTTAAGTAACTGACTACACTTAGCCAAATATATCCACTTAGAGCATTCCAGGTTGGTAGCAAGGTAGCTAGGTGAAATACCATATAGCAGTTACTGTGTGCCAGATGTTATATTAAGTGATTAACATATTATTTCATTTAATATAGTAACTGTAGGACTCATGATTATGAAACTGAACCCCAGGCAGTTTAGGTCAGCTGCCCAAGATTATCAACTACTGATCTAGCCTTGTTGGATTTCTTGGCTAAGCTCTATTTAAAATAAAAAGCAGAATATGGTGGTGTTTGCCTGCAATCCCAACAACTCAGAAGGCTGAGGCAGGAGAATTGCAAGTTTGAGGCCAACTTAATGAGACCCTGTCTCAAAAATAAACAATAAAAGAGGCTGTGGATGTAGCTCAGTGATAGAGTGCCCTTGGGTTCAATCCCCAGTAATCACGCCCTTGAAAAAAATAAAATTTCTCCTACTACTTGTATTACTTTGAGATCACTCCAGGAAAATAACTTTAAAATGTTTTGTTCAATTCACTATTTTAAAAGCAAGTACTCATTTGCATCTTTTAACGAGATGACAAAACTAAACCACAAAGAGGATTAGCTTTCAGAAATGAATGTCAGTAATATTTTAAAGCAAGAATCTTTGCTTTAAGCCTGCCTTTCTTTCTTTCTTACCCCACACAGCTGATCAGTTCTTTCCCTAGAGTTACCACTGTTTCTTATTACTCATCCCATTGCATAGCTCCTTACCTGTGTCTTCAGGGAGGTTCTGGAAGCCCTAATATTGATGGGTTCTCATACTTTTATGTGCTCAAAACTCCAGGATTTGTTTGGTTTCTAGCAAATAGCAGGAGTTAAATAATTGAAGGAATGAATGGTCAGTAGAATACAGTTTTTTGCTTGGAACACAAAGAAAAGTAAACAGTAAGGATTAAGTAATTTAGGAGCTTGGGTTTATTTGCATAGCATGAGTTTCTCTCATGATTAAGATGATCTGTAGAAAGCATATTTTCCTGTCTGAATACCAACTGTTTGGATACTAACTGGATATGTCACTGGATTTTCTCGTGTACTGTAAGACTTTGAACCAAAAATTGCTCAAAAGATGAAACCAAATAATTTGTGATCATCTACCCACAGATTAAAAATTCTGTATGTATATGTGTATATGTACACATGTGTATGTAAACATATGTTCACTGTAAAAAAAATTAGACAGCTTAAGAGAAGTAAAAGTAAAAACTGCCATATTTCCATTATCCACAGATACTTACTGCTGCATTTTGGTAATGTTCCAGAATTTTTCCCCATGCATAAAAAGTAAGAGATTATGACACACAAGCAACTGAGACCTAATTAGTTGAGACTGTACTATAGAAGCAAATACTTGTTAAAGAAGCAAAGATTTTCTTTTCTTGCAGGTGAAATGGATGCCAATAATGATAGCTGCTAATTGTTTCATTATCATTATTACTATTAATATCACCATTATCTGATAACATCAGAATCTTACAAGGTTTATAATAAATGTTTTAATTATTTTATAAGATGTTTGCCTCAAGTTGTTTGAAAAGTCTAAAAATACTCAGATTGTATTTTTCTATCTTTTGTTTTCAGAATACTTCAGAGAGTCAGAGTTGTGTCAGAAGTCTTTTAATGGCAGATAGAATGCAAATAGTTGTGATTCTCTCTGAGTTTTTTAATACCACATGGAAGGAGGCAAATTGTGCAAGTAAGTAATTCCTCCATTTTAACGTTGCACTTGGATCAGTGGAATAGATGACAGATTTTATTTTAGTTGATTTAAAAAGCTCTGAAACTATATAATGCTTTTTATTACTAACTTTAAATGAACCGTCATTAGCATCATGGTTTGTTATTGGTAACTACTTGGGCAAATACTGAAAATTAGAAAAGTGTAACAGAGAATAATATGAGCTTTGAAGTCAGACGTGGGTTTGATCCTGACCCCTGCTACTTACCAGCTGTCAGATTTTAGGCCATTAACTTTGCCTCTTGAAACTTCAGTTTCCTCATTTGTAAATTGGTGGTAATATTCGAACCTTTCTTAAATGATTGTTTTAAAAATTAATTATTAAAGAGACTCTTAATTTTACAATTAAGATAATTTGTCCAAGACATATGACCATATGAAAGAAACAAGGTGTAGAGAAGTTGGATATCTTCTGTCCTAAAAGTACATGTGTACTTTCAGGGAAGTGAACTGGATAGCTGAGTGGGCAGGAAAGGAAGACCTGGTTTTCACTCTGTTTACATTTGTGCCCTTTGAATTTTATGGTGCATGTATTTAATACCTGTTCAAAATGTACAGAAATTTTAAAAGCAGAACATTCAAATTTGTGATGAGAATATGTTAAAGGTAGAGAGATTGGTTGTTTTCTTTTCCAGGGTTATGCATTTAAAAACTTACCTCCCATTCATTGTTTTGTTTATACTTTAAAATTTATCATGACTTACATTTAGTATTTCAAGTGGAATTAAAATAGTTTTCTATAATTTTGGACTCCTCAAATTTCTCAACTGTTTTCTGTTTATTTAGTGCTAGGCATTCTAAGACAAGCATTTTAACTAGAATCTGTACCAAATTACATTGTAGCGCTTCTCATTATGCTCCCTGCATACCTATTTAATAATGACAATATAGACATTTTCAGAAAATGTTATTTAAAGGATTATTCAAATAATTTAAACTATCAAAATTTAAGAAAGCATTCTTGCTTAGACAACATATACTTGTATAAAGATGTAGCATGAGAAAAGGAATTTGAAGGAAGGAAAAAATTGGGAGCTAAGCAAGGTAACAAGTCAGCAGTTAAATAAAAAGTCTAGAACTAAATTCAAAAGGTTTTATGACTGTTCATTTTAGAGGACAGTGTTTTTTCATGAGTTAATGCCTAACATTTTTTCCCTTTTTCTCAGGGGATTGACCCAGGTTCTTAGGAACACACTCTGATGCTGGGTTACCCCCAGAGCCACCTAACTTTGTGGTTGTTTGTTTGTTTTTTTTTTTAATATTTTTTAGCGTTGACAGACCTTTATTTTATTCATTTATTTATATGCAGTGCTGAGAATTGAACCCAGTGCCTCACACATGTGAGGCAAGCACTTTACCATTGAGCCACGACCCCAACCCATAACTTTGTATTTTAAAGTACTGTTTGACCAGGTGCCATGGTGCATGCTTGTAATCCCAGTGGCTGAGGAGGCTGGGGCAGAAGGATCAGGAGTTCAAAGCCAGCCTCAGCAATTTAGCTATGCCCCACAGCGAGACTGTTTCTCTAAATAAAATATTAAAAAAGGGTTGTGGATTTGGCTCAGTGATTAAGTTCAATCCCCAGTACTAAAAAAGAAAACAACAACAACAACAAAAAAATTAAAGTGTAGTTTGACAAATTCATTGTACAATCTCCATTTTAAGAAATATAAATACACTTAGCCCCACTAAAGTTTAACTTTTATACTGTGGACATAGACATGTTTCATATCCTTTTTTGGTAATACTTGTGATTGAACCAAGGGCCACATGGTTGCATGTGCTCTGCCACTTAGCAACATCCCCAGCCCTTTTTAAAAATAATTTCGGTTTGAGATAAGGTCTTGCTAAGTTGTCCAGGCTGACCTTGAGCCTGTGATCCTCCTGCTTTGGCTTCCCAAGGAGCTAGGATTAAGGTGTGTACCACCATACACAGCTTAAAAGTCAGATCTTTTACTAAAAATATAAATGTAAAGTACTCTCCACCTCCTGCAAGATCAATTAGTACTACCTAAAATTCAAACTAGATAATGATTAAAAATGCCTTTTAAAAAATACCTTTTAAAAAATGAAATTATACATGTTATAATGTCAGCCCTACACTGATCAGGCATCAGCAGCTTCATCTTTAACAACCTCAGATCTATTAAGCCATTGATTTCATTGGATCCTAGCTGTCTTATGTTGATAATTAGTCATATAAATACTTCTTTTTAGCTTTACATGTAAAAGAAAAATCAATGTCCTATCTATCCAGTCTTTTTTTTTTTTTTTTTAAATCAGGGACTTTAAAATAGTGTAATTACTCTTTTAATAAAATGGCAGAAGGTGATCATGTCACACTAAAATTTTAAACTAATCATGCTCAATTAGAAATTTGATTAGGTTGCTGTCATGTTGTATATATACAAAAATCACAATATAAATATTCAAAAACCAACTTCTGGATAAATATCTTTTTATTTAAACACAAAGAATGACCAGCTTTCTCAGAATCTGTGTGAAATTGTTAAGCATGAGCCACTAGCCCACTTATCTTTTTTTTTATTATTAGTTGTTCAAAACATTACAAAGCTCTTGACATATCATATTTCATACATTTGATTCAAGTGGATTATGAACTCCCATTTTCACCCCGTATACAGATTGCAGAATCACATCGGTTACACATCCACTTTTTTACATACTGCCATACTAGTGTATGTTGTATTCTGCTGCCCTTCCTATCCTNGCTCCCCTCCCCTCCCCTCCCATCTTCTCTCTCTACCCCATCTACTGTAATTCATTTCTCTCTCTTGTTTTTTTTTCCCTTTTCCCTCACTTCCTCTTATATGTAATTTTGTATAACAATGAGGGTCTCCTTCCATTTCCATGCAATTTCCCTTCTCTCTCCCTTTCCCTCCCCCCTCTCGTCCCTGTTTAATGGTGGTCTTCTTCTCATGCTCTTCCTCCCTGCTCTGTTCTTAGTTGCCCTCTTTATATCAAAGAAGACATTTGGCATTTGTTTTTTAGGGATTTAGCCCACTTATCTTAGTTACCTTTTTCAATGATCAGATTATTAAATTTGCAGATACACAGTTGATAAATGATGCCAGTAGTAGGGATCTTAATAGTAAATAGTATGGAGTTGGTATAGTCTATCACCTAAAAGGAAAAATGGAAAGGAAAAAAATTACAAAAGAAGAACAAAGACCACTAATTTCTTTAAAAAGTTTGTTTTTAACTCAGACTTAAACCAATATGTGATCCATTTTGTAAAAATGTATTTTGAAATAAAATGTCTATTTCCTTTTTCCCTTTACTAGTAAGTACAAAACTATTAATTATATAAGTAAAAAAATTAAATGAATTTAAGAGGCTCTCTTTGTGCTGCTGTAATGAAATACCACAGATTATGTAATTTATAAACAATAAAAATTTATTTCTCACCGTCCTGGAGACTGGGAAGTCTAAGATCATGGCTCTAGCAGGTTCAGTGTCTGGTGAAGGCCTTTTCCTCAAAGATGGCACCATCTGCTCTGTCCTCACATGGCAGAAGGGACAGAAAGGGCAACAGGGGAACAAAAACCATGTCTTCACATAGCAGAAGAATGGAATAGCCAAAAAGGACAAAACTCTGTGTAAAACTTGTTTTGTAAGAACCTTAATCCCGTTCATGAGGAAGGAGTCCTCATTGACTTAATCAGCTTTAATGGCCCCATCACTTGATACGTAATGGTCATTTTGGCCATTAAGTTTCAACACCTTAGCCCCCCAAATTCATGTTATTCTCACATGCAAAACACATTCATTCCATCCCAATAGTCCCCAAAGTCTTAACTTGTTCTAGCATCAATTTTAAAGTCTATGTTCAGCCCAGAGCAGTGGCACATGCCTATAATCCCAGGGACTCTGGAGGCTGAGGCAGGAGGATTGTGAGTTCAAAGCCAGCCTCAGCAAAAGTGAGGCTTTAAGCAACTCAGTGAGACCCTGTCTCTAAATAAAATATAAAATAGGACTGGGGATGTGGCTCAGTGGTTGAGTACCCCTGAGTTTAATCCCTGGTTTCCCCCTCCCGAAAAAGTTTACATTCAGAGCTTCACTGAAATATCAAAGCCAGATGTAAGTATGCTAATCTCTATAATAAACAGCTGTTATTAAGCATATCAAACAGGCAAGTGCCACAGTGCCTGGTTCTTGTGTCTTAATTTTTAAAGTGGAGTGCAGGGGCACATGTCTGTAATCCTAGCAACTTGGGAGACTGAGGCAGGAGGATTGCAAGTTTGAGGCCCGCCTTTGCAACTTACTGAGACCTTATCTGAAAAATAGAAAGGGTTGGAGATGTAGCACGGTGGCAGAATGCCCTGGGGTTCAATCCCCAATACCATCCCCCCCATTTTTTTTAACTAAAAATATAAAGAAAAATATTCTTGTATAGCTGTACAATGTATGTGTTTTAAGCTAAATGTTATACAATATTCAAAAAGTTAAAAAAATATAAAAGTTCATGGAATAAAAATGTTACAGTAAGTTAAGTTAGTTTATTATTGAAGAAAAATCTTAGGAATAAATTTACTGTAGCCTAAGTGTGCAGTATTTATAAAGTCTACAGTTAATATTCTAGGCTTTTGTAATCACTCACCCAGAGTAACTCACTCACACAGAGTAACTAGTTCTGTAGGTACCACTCATGGTCAGTGCCCTAAATAGGTTGCCATTTTAAATTTTTTGTACTGTATTTTTCTTCTGCCTTTACTATGTGTTTATTTTTAAATTTTTATTTTATTCTAATTTGTTATATTATTATATGTTTAGGTATACAAGTAGTTAATCATTGTGTTATAATCTAGTACAATAGCAGACTTTATTGGTTTGTAGCTGAAGAGCATGACACTATATCATGTAGCCTAGGTCTGTGGAAGGCTATACTATCCAGAGTTGTTTACATACACTCTGACTTTCACACAATGAAAAAATTATAAAATGAAGCATTTTTCAGAATGTGTCCCTGACCTTAAGTTATGCATGACTGTATTCAGACCATAGAAGTGGCTATTTGAATTTTTGTAAAAATAGTATTATTTGAAAATATAAACATATAAAGATATTGTTAGAAGGGATATTGTTAAAAATAATACACAGCCCAAAACCTCTACTGGATATAACTTTTTTTTTCCTCCTTCTTTGGCAGTGCTAGGGATTAAACTCAGGGACTTGTACATGCTAGGCAAGGTCTCTACCACTGAGCCACATCCCCAGCCCAATTTAACTTGAAATAGGGTTGGCACCTAGTTTCTGTGGTTATTGTTTAATGAAAAGAAGGGTAGGAATCCAATAGAGGATGAGTGCCATCCACGTTCCTTTTTTTTTTTCTTCAAAATTTCTGTCTTTGAATAGTATTGCTCTTGATAGGAAATGAATTATTAGAAATTGATGGAACATCATGGGCTGGGGATGTGGCTCAAGCGGTAGCGCGCTCGCCTGGCATGCGTGCGGCCCAGGTTCGATCCTCAGCACCACATACAAACAAAGATGTTGTGTCCGCTGAAAACTAAAAATAAATAAATAAATATTAAGAAAAAATTCTCTCTCTTAAAAAAAAAAAAAAGAAAGAAAGAAATTGATGGAACATCAAAAGAAACGTTAAGAGTCCAGCTCTTCACCTGTGGTGTATATACACAACAGAATATTACTCAGCATTGAAAGAAAATAAAATAATCACATTTGCAGGTAAATGGATAGAGTTGGAGAATATTATGCTAAATGAAGTAAGCCAATCCCCAAAAACCAAAGTCCAAATGTTTTCTCTGATATGTGGATGTTGATCCATAATGGGGATGGGAGGAATGGAGGAACTTTAGATAGGGCAAAGGGGAGGGAGGGGAAGGGGGGATGGGGGGTAGGAAAAATGGTGGAATGAGATGGATATCATTATCCTAAGTACATGTATGAAGATACGAATGGTGTGACTCTACTTTGTGTACAACCAGGGACGTGAAAAATTGTGCTCTATATATGTACTATGAATTGAAATGCATTTTGCTGTCATGTAGAACAAATTAGAATACATAAATAGATTTTTTTTAAAGAAGAGTCCAGCTCTTCCTACCACAGTACAAATAACATGGATATTAGCTTTTCCTTGTGGAGAATGACTGCTAAGGGGTAAAGAAACTATATAAATGATTTCTCCTGTACAGAATTATAAAGCTGTTAGCAGTAATATATTGTTGACATAGGAATATATAGCCTTGTTATTGAG
This sequence comes from Marmota marmota marmota, assembly GCF_001458135.2. Classification (NCBI taxonomy): domain Eukaryota; kingdom Metazoa; phylum Chordata; class Mammalia; order Rodentia; family Sciuridae; genus Marmota; species Marmota marmota. Next base: position 27,422,316 of record NW_025999842.1, on the reverse strand, counting down.
ACCTTACCTGGTTATCTTGTATATATACCAAGTTGAATAATTAGCAGAATGACCAGATTTGATGAGACTATGGACTGTTTTATTGTCAAGTGTTTTTTTTTTTTTTTGGCAAGTAGTATATATCATGAACTATTATTGTATTAAGAAGGGCCTCCAAATTTACTATTTCAGATGTTTGCTCTTACGTGGTAAAAACACTTTTTCTTTGTGAGCAGCATATATCTACAGTGATATGAATGATAATTTATGATTACAACAATGCTATTGAACCACTGTGTAATCCTGATATACATTCTGATTCATAACAGGAAGATTAACCTGAAATTAGTACACATGGCTTATGCACTGATGTTTGAAAAGTCAACAGTGAAACTTACTGGTTAACCAGAAGGTCAGTTAATGAGAGCTCTTTCCCATATTTTACCTAGTGGAAATGGACTACTAAGCATCAGGGTTTATTTATTTCTATCTTTAAAATGTCTACGTTTTCTTATTAAGTTTAATTAAAAATTTCCACAGTTTACTTTATTTTTTTTTTAATTTTTTATTGTTGGTTGTTCAAAACATTACATAGTTCTTGATATATCATATTTCACACTTTGATTCAAGTGGGTTATGAGCTCCCATTTTTACCCCATATACAGATTGCAGAATCACATCAGTTACACATCCATTGATTTACATATTGCCATACTAGTGTCTGTTGTGTTCTGCTGCCTTTCCTATCCTCTACTATCCCCCCTCCCCTCCCCTCCCCTCCCCTCTTCTCTCTCTGCCCCCTCTACTG
>NW_025999842.1:27402085-27419786 GCF_001458135.2 Marmota marmota marmota | reverse complement strand
GGGAACGCCCTAAACCCGATTATCTTAAACCGGGAACACCCTAATCCGCCTTGGTCCTTGAGCAAGGTCACCTACATTCAATGTCACTGCAACATGGGGTACGCTGGCAAGGAAATTGTCATACCTACTTGGCTAATGGCTCCCAGCAAATTATGCATCATGTGTAGAAGAAATTGCTATGGTCTCTCATAGTAAAAGGCTTTATACTATTGCAGGTCGTGCTGGGACACATGCTACTTTCCCTCTTATGTTGTATACATTAGTTGTCATGACATGGCTCATCATAACACAGATGTCCTGTTGCTGTGGATGAAATTGTGCTCCCTCAACTTCCCTGCAAGGCATCAAACACAAAATGTGTTGTTCAGTCTTATTAACTTAAAATACTAATATTCTGTGTCTATCTAATTGTGTTTACACACACACACACACACACACACACACACACTCTGCCTCATCCCTAAGAGAATTCAAGAGTACTTCATGGGGCATTTACACACACACAAACACACATTTTCTTTTTTTGGGGGGAGGTACTGGGGACAGAATTCAGGGACACTCAACCACTGAGCCACATCCCAGCCCTATTTTGTATTTTATTTAGAGACAGGGTCTCCCTGAGTTGCTTAGCACCTCACTGTTGCTGAGGCTGGCTTTAAACCCAACATTCTCCTGTCTCAGCCTCCTGAGCCACTGGGATTATAGGCGTGTGCCACCACATCTGGCCACACACACATTTTAAATAATTTATTATTTGAATTTTGTGAAAACTGACAATGAAATAATATATTTAAATAGTAAAAAAAAATGGTACAATTAAGAGAATATAGGAGTCTGGAAAGTATATTTGGTATTTCTGTGCCTTATGAACTTGGTATATGGGCCTCAATATATCCCCTCATTTCTCTGGCTTAATTTCTTAGTTTCAGTTTGTAAAATGAACCCTCAGATTTTTAAATGATCGGGTGAACAGTTAGTATGGAACTTATGTTCTTGGGAAAACAAAGCTGCAGAGAATGTAGAGTATACAAGTTCAGAGAGAGAAGAATCTAGGAATTGGTTTACTAAGAGGGCCCCATGTTCACTGGGTTCAGAGGGGGCCCTGCATAGGCCGTGTGTATGAGGGAGTGAATGGGGTGAATTCTAGTTGGCTTCTGAGGCAAGAATGCCCTTTCATAATTCATCCACCTAGAGGAGGAGCCTGTTTCTAATTTGCCCAAAGGAGTCTTAAAGTGCTGGTTGCTGCTGCCCAGTTCACCCGGTTCGGGTTTCATCTTGGTTGCCAACTCTGTTGAGTTGGTAGAGACTGCCTGAATCCCTGCACGGTGTAAGATGTCTGTGTGCTGGACGGAGGAGCCATGGCATGTGTTTGTTGAACTTTTTAATCATCAAGAATGTAGCTGTGAATGTGTTGTTTATTTTGCTGTGTTTGAGAGTACAAGCTCAAGAATCAGACTGAGTATACATTCTGGCTTTTTGCTAATCAGTTTCGTGTCCTTGGGCAACCTCCATAATTTCTCTAAGCTTCTTATTCTTGCCTCATAGAATCATTGCAAGAATTGAATAAGTAAATGTGTTTCAAATATAAGCATAGTGCTTGGAACATAACAATTACTCAGCACATGCCAGCTTTCATTGTTGTTTTTCATAGTGCATGAGACATCCTTTAGTGTTGTGTCCCAGTGTCTACCTGTTCAGCTCTTTCTTGTCTACCAAAGAATTCCATTTGGATCATTGCAGTAGTTTTCTATGGTATCTCTCCACTCCTGGTTGAAAGATTTTTTTTTTTTTGGTGGTGGTATTAGGGATTGAACCCAGGGCTTATGCAGCTAGGCAAGTGCTCTTCCACTGAGTTACATCCCCAGCCCTTTTGTTTTATTTTGAAACAGGGTCTTGCTAAATTGCACAGGCTGGCCTCGGACTTCATTTCTTCTGTCTTGGCTAGAGTAGCTAGGATAACAGGCATGTACTACCACACATGGCTGAGAAGATACTCTTAGTTGGCGTTAACTTTCTGAGTCAGGTGGATGCCATATAAAGCTGTCTGTTGAAATTAAGGGGGACAAGAATTGGACTGGGGACTAGGGAATAGAAAATATTTGGAACATTCCTGTGGAACATCCCTGTAGAGCAATTAATAGGGCATCTATGATGATGTGACTTCATAGGTCACATGAATTTGATTCGGGTTCTTTTAGTATAATTTTAGAATTTTATGTAATTGTGTTCTAGAACCAGAATCAGGAGTAGAGAAAGCAGATGGAAATGTTTGTGGGTATGTGGAAGGCAATGATTTGAGGAGATTAGTTAAACTGCAACCACCACAAGTGGGATCTGAAGCCCTGCTGTTGAGCCTGACTTGGAGATGATAGGCTGAGAACTCAGGGAGAGAAAAAGACAAAGGGAAGATGAAGAGTAGATTCACTAAAGAGGGGAGAATGGAGAAGTAAATTGCAATATATTTATTTTTATGAATATATTCATAAAAAAGCAAAGGAATGAATTAACTTGAGCTAATGCTAAGCAAGAGTAGAAGTTGCAGAGGAATACAATTTATGTAAGATTTATAAAAACATGTAAGACAATTCTGTTTATTTCCAAACTTTACTTGATACTTTTTGTCAGTATTTGGTTAAAATTTGCACCCATTTATTTCTCTGGACTCCCAACTCATGATAGAATGAGCAAATTAAAAAGGCTACCCTATTAGGTACAATAAATGACCCTGTTAGTGAAGTTGGAAGAGACACAGAACTACTAAATTTGACACAAAGATAAAAAGGGAGAAGAATTGAGGCAAAATTAATGTAGCATAAACAGTGTTATGCCTAAATAGCACTATTAAGAGACCTGATTTTCATGATTATGACCTTTTTACCATTAAAGGTCAATTTAAATTTCATTTGGTATGATATATTGTTTATATAAAAGGAGGAAGGTATGTAATTATTTTAAGATTTTCATGAAAATGGCGGATTTAAAAATGTTTTTGGAAACTAATAAGGGTGAACTTCATGCATTTGGAAAATTCTCTTATGTGGAATACTTCATGCTTGCTGAAATAAAGGATTATTATAGTGCAAACAAAAGATGATAACTTGAAAGCTAACTGACAACATGAAATTGTTGCTTGTGATATAGTAATATACTTTTTTTGACAGATTGTTTAACAGACAACGGTGAAGAATTATCAAACAGCACAATATATTTCCTCAATCTATTTAACCTCACCTTGACCTGCTTTGAGCATAACCTTCAGGTACTTTATATATATTTGAGATTAAAATGCTGTCTTGTACAAATGAATAATGTCTAACTCCAAGTTTTTATGACATTGTTGGTGTTTATCTGTACTCAGAGGAATTAGTAGGTTTGAATTTCTGCTCTTCAGTTCTTCTGCTTGCAGATATTAAGACTGCAGTTCTCTCATTTGTAAAGTAGGGACAGTAATATCTGATCTGCCTGCCTTCAAGTGTTTTTGTAGTGAAGATTTGGTGAGATAATGAGTGTGAAAACACTAACTGAGGCATGCAGGTGTTTAATTAAAACACAATGTTGTTTAATCCGACTTTGACTTTGTTTATGCAATAATGGGTATTTCACTGTGCAGTATGATTCTGTCTACAGGAAGCTTTTTTTTTGCCTCAATATTTGCTTAACTCACTATTATACCCTTAAAAGGCATTATTTAGTAAGGTAAACTTGAATAATATTTAGTAAGGTAAACATAATAATAATATGATACAAAAGGTAGCCTTTAAGAATTCTAGCTTATACGTTTTTGTTGTTTCCATCTCTGACCCTTGAACTTTGGTATTAGAACTTGCCTGGTGGTAGTGAAGTATGAAATTGGAACCTTGGTAAAAACTGTAGTTTTGTATTTGCACAATAAATAAGTAATCCCCACAAGTAGATATAAACATGTGTTGAGTGTGAGTATGTATGATTTCCTGTTTAATAAATGTTATTACATAGAGTTATAAATTTCTCTGAGAAAAACAAAAAAGATTTCCTATTTTCCAAAATGTGTTCTATAGGACATTAATAAAGTGACCTGTCAAAAGAGGGTTTAATATTCTACCAAGGTTGGGAAATGCTTCACTAAGGACTTTTAGTGGACTCATGTATTTTATAAAATTTAGTGGACTCATGTATTTTATAAAATTTCAGATGGACATTTGTGTTGACCACATTTACCAAATCTATTTGACCAGGGAACTCTTTGGTTTAAGAGACCAGTGTTCTAATGAATATATTTGTAGGATATTAGCCCTTTTTCTGTGATGTTATTTGCAAATGCTATTTTCCTAGTTTGTTGTCTTTTCATTGTGCTTTCTTTTATCATGAAGAAAAATTTAATTTTGTTGGATTTACCAATTTTATAATGACTTATGGTATTTTCATTACATTAGGAAGGCTTTTTTTCCCACATTGAGATACTTTAAAATTTTGTTTTAGTACTTTTATGGTTTCACTTTCTATATTTAAGCATCTTTTATCTTAAGATTTTTAAGAAATAGGTCTGAATCTGTAGTTCTCTCTCAGTTTTCAAGATTAGACAATAGCTACTTCTTCCCCAGATCAAGGTAGAATTCCATAGTTCAAATAATCTGAAGCCTTAAAACCAGGTTTCTAGTAAGTTAGAAATATTATATCTACTACTACAAATTCTAAGCATGGGGGAGGCCACTTCAAGCAAGAATTCCATAGGACGTCATCAGATGCTGCAAGAGCACTTTGGCTGCTCCATAGAGGAGCTCAGGTGAAGGCAGGCCAAAGTGGAGGTGTGGAGGTACAAACTGATTGGAGGCTGCACAGGAGAGGGTGTTGTTGGCAGCATTGAAGAAAAGTAGGTGAATTCAGAGCATATTTTAGAAGTCTGTGTGCAGGATTTGCTGGTGGAATGGTTTGGGTTGCTAGTGAAGGAAAGCAAAGCATCTGGATGTAATCCTAGGCTTTGGTCCTGAGTGGCTGAGAGGATGATGGCATGGAGAAGGAGGAGTGAGTTTGTAGGGGAGTGGGATTAAGAATTCTGTTTTGAACGTGTTAAGTAGGATGTCTCCATTAGACACCTGAGGTGAGATGACACATGGGGTTGGTTATAAATGAGATTGGAGCTCCGGGAAGAATTGTGAACTGGAGATAGAGGTTTGGGAGACCGCAGGTCCAGATGGTGCTCACAGTCACCATCTGGATGAGAGTGAATGTAGAGAGATGGAAAGGGGCCCCAAATACTGCATCCTGGGACACTCCAGTGTTTTTTAGGGTTTGTGTGTAGGGAGAAAGCTCAGGAGAGGAGTCAGTAGGAGACAGCAAAACAGATAATGCAGTAGCAGTGAAATTTTGATGATGTTGGCTGTGGCAGTAGCTTTCAGTTCAGGTGAATAGCAGGGAGGTGGGTTTAAGTGCCAGGTAAGGTCCAGCTTGGGCAGTAGGTGCCTGCAGGTAGCTTCTGTGGAAATCTGGCCTGTCCTGGTGACTATGGAGAGGAGCTGTCTGCAAAGTGCTGGTTATCCCCACAGGCAGAATGAAGCTGTCATGCCACATGTCAGTACTTCACTGTTAAAAATCACTGCCACAGAGAACCTTTTTTCATATGACTTGGCATACTTGTGAAGACTTGTTTGGTTGACTCAGAGAAGTGGAATTGTATTATCAAAAGACATGTGCATTTTGAGTTTTAATAAAAGTGGCTAAATTATCCCCCATCAAGATTCTGTGCTCAATGTTTGATTTTGGGTTCAGCTAAATTTTTCTGTGAAAATTAGGTGATGGGCTTTTTCTTATGGCAGACTAAGGGGAGACTGGTTTTCTGTCAAATAAATGGTGAGGGTAACATTATAGAGGCTACATCAGTTTAATTTTTTTGATTTGTCCTTTTTTCTTTAATTCCCATGTTCAGTTAATGTTCTTTCTTCATACAGTATGGCAAAAAATGAAGGGAATAGAAAGCAATGTGTAGCTGGGCATGGTGGTGCATGCCTGTAATCACAGTGGCTCAGGAGGCTGTGACGGGAGGATTGTGAGTTCAAAGCCAGCCTCAGCAATAGCGAGGCTCTAAGCAACTCAGTGAGACCCTGTCTCTAAATAAAATACAAAATAGGGTTGGGGATGTGGCTCAGTGGTCGAGTGCCCCTGAGTTCAATCCCTGGTAACCACCCCCACACTAAAAAAAAAAAAAGAAAGCAATATGTAAACTTGTTCTTGAAAGGACATGTGTCAATCTAGAAGTATAAAAAACAGATATTCTAACATAAGTTATGTCTCCTTCCCTTATTGAGGCTATCCAGTTCTTTGGAGTTTCTCTCTGTCTCTGTCTCTCTCTCTCTCTCTCTCTCTTTTTTTTTTTTTTTTTTGACTAGAAAGGCCCAGATTAAGAGCCTTCTGATAAAGAATTGAGTGGGGATCTAGTTGTAGTGCCTTTTCCTTTCCCATTATGGAAGTCCTGTCTCAAGCAAACTTTGGTGAAGACAGCACAGGCAGGGACATATTTTATTTAGTCAGCAATGGGATGGATATGTGCAGATATTATTGATGAGATAATTGGAGAACTTTGGCATTTAGTTATAAGTTACTCAGCATATGAGTTAGTGTTGTCTACATTTGACATTGGCTGGTGCGGTGGTTTTCAACATTTAGGACATTTAGAAAGTGCCAAATATTTTGCCATGTGCTTCATATACCGGGTCTCTAATCTGTGGAACCTATAATACAGGTGATTTAGTAATGTCCTCAACCTCACAGCTCAGCACTTGAACACACCAGATTTGTCTCCTGTCTTCTGGAAGATTAGATAATTAACAGAGATATTATTTATGATGTTTATTGTATGTATTACATCTGCCTTTGTGACTTCAGGAGAGTGCACATGGTCTTCTACCACCAAAAAATTACTCAGAAGTGTGTAAAAACTGTCGTGAAGCATACAAAACTCTGAGCAGTCTGTACAGTGAAATGCAAAAAATGAATGAGCTTGATAATAAGGCTGAACTTCCTGAAACACATTTATGTATCGATGTGGAAGATGCAGTAAGTACTTGCTTCTGATATGATGCATATTTTGCAGGGTTGTTAAATATACCATTAGTAGTATTATCTCTTTTGGAGGCACATTGTAATCTGCCAGTCTTCAACCAGCAATAACTGTGTATTAGTTATAAAGTAGAATATCCTGGTCTGTCAAACTAAATGGAAATTGATTAGGCACTTCACAAGTGAATTAACAATTTATTACTTTTTTTAAAAAAAATTTGAAAATGTGTGCTATTTTCAGAGGTGTGGGCATTATTGTATGTTTATTTTCAATTATACTGTGTACTCATTGTTAAAAAGTGTCTAGATTTTACTATAATGTATTTGAGAAGCCATTCCTCAGTTACTTCCTATCCCATTTATTTCTTTACAACTCTTACAATCTGAAAATACTTATGTTTATAGTTGTCTCCTCTCACTAAAATATAAACCACATGAGGACAAGAACCTTGTCTTTTTTTGTTCATTGTTCAGTCTGTAGGATAATGCCTGGCATAGAGTGGGCTCTTAGTAAATAGTGTATTAATCAAATGGTCAGCAACAAATCTTTTCTTTCCATTATATAGTCAGCCTTTACATAGGTCACCACTAGATAGCGATCATGGCTTTTTAGGCAATATGATGCCTGAGAAGGCATTAGAGGAAAGAAATTTCTGGCTCAGTGCAGAGAACTCACTTGAAATTAAAATTGATAAGCTTAATGGGTGCGAATAATGAGTGTGAATTATCACAGCAGCTCAGAAGAAACTGTAGTGGACTAGTAATATTCAGGATGGTTTAAAAAGCACTTAAAATCACTACGTCATGAGGACTTTTGTTTTTACTGTCCTATTCCTATTGCCTAGAATACTACTTGGTTTGAAGTAGGTTCTCAATAAATAATGAAATTTTTTAAGGATGGAAACAGGGTTTAACTACATTCCTATTAATATAAGTTCTCTGTTTGAAAGCTATGAGTGATTGATATTGTTATACTTTGGTCAGTATTATGAATTTTGAATATGACATTGTTGTATTAATGTAAATTTTATTTTTTTATTTATAGTACCCTAAAAAATTTTTATGGTACTAGAAATTGAATCCAGGGATGCTTACCACTGAACTACATCTATCCCCAGCCCTCTTATTTTTTAATTAATTAATTTTTTAATATTTATTTTTTAGTTGTAGTTGGACACAATTCCTTTATTTTACTTATTTATTTTTATGTGGTACTGAGGATTGAACCCAGGGCCTTGTGTGTGCTAGGTGAGTGCTCTACCGCTGAGCCACAACCCCAAGCCCCCATCCCTTTTTATTTTTTATTTTGAGAATAGACCTTACTAGTTGCAGTGGCTGGCCTCAAATTTGTGGTTCTTTTGCCTCAGCCTCCTGAGTTGCTGGGATTACATGTGTGCACTACCATGCCTGGCTTATATTAATGTAAATTTATACAATGAGTAATTATTAACAAAATAATTATAAGAACTTGAAGACAAGTTAAATATAAAATAGAATAATGTTATTTGTTGTTTCAGATGAATATTACTCGAAAACTTTGGAGTCGAACTTTCAACTGCTCAATCTCTTGCAGTGACACAGTGCCTGTTATTGCTGTTTCTGTGTTCATCCTCTTTCTACCTGTTGTTTTCTACCTTAGTAGCTTTCTTCACTCGGAGCAAAAGAAACGCAAACTCATTCTGCGTAAGTGTTTTTTTTTTTAAACAATTATTCATTTGTTTAGATAATATCCTGCATTTAAAAGTTTATGCCTGTTTTAGAAATGATATATATTCTGAGAACTCAAAAGTATGTCAGCCTAAAATGGCTTTCTGCTTTACCTTTAACAATTATGCTTACTAATAGAAGAGATTTGTGAGAATTTTAGGAGTGCTGATAATAAAAAACAAACTTGAGGATGCATGTATTTCAGATGATTAACTGAGAAAGCTATATTATCCCCAGAATAAGGTTGATAGTAGCAGAAGAGTATCAGCAGGGTCCTTGCAGTTCTACCGTGGTAGTAGTAGGGACATAAAATAGCTCTTAGGCCATCGGAGTCCTGGTAGAAGGACTTACAAGTGGAGTAGTCCAGAAGAAAATTGTAACTAACATGCCGTTTGTTTATGAATAAAAGAGAATTGTAGTTCCAAGGACGTTCCTTGACATATGTCACATGCTCAGTGGGGACTGATTTCTTTCCCTCTCCCCTGCCAGCAGGGCAGAGCAAGAGAAGCACTAGCTTGAAGATCCTGTGTAGCTAGAAAAGAGTGACTCTTGGATCACACAAATTTCTCCTTTATTGTCACAGGGAAAGAATGGGCTTGGCCTTTAGTAATTTTAGTATTTAAAAATGAATTTTTTTTTTGAGGAAAAGCTAATCTTTTTTCTCTTAAATATTATTTGTATTCTAGAACCCTACACTTTAAAAGTTCTTTTCCCCTTAAATCCTTCTGGCACTTCTTCATCTGATTTCACTTCTAATACACTTACCTTAAAAAAAATGATTATATGTAGATCAGTTTGTACAGAACCTATAATATCTTTTTTTTTTAAGAGAGAGAGAGAGAGAGAGAGAGAGAATTTCAATATTTATTTTTTAGTTTTCGGCGGACACAACATCTTTGTTTGTATGTGGTGCTGAGGATCGAACCCGGGCCGCACGCATGCCAGGCGAGCATGCTACCGCTTGAGCCACATCCCCAGCCCACAACCTATAATATCTTGCCTGTGTGTTTTAGTGTGCTATTTCGCTATTGTGACTAAGGACCCGACCAGAACAACTATAGAGGAGGAAAAGTTTATTTAAGGGCTCATGGTTTCAGAGGTCTCAATCCATAGACAGCAGGCTTCATTCCTCAGGGCTCAAGGTGAGGCAGAACGTCATGGTGAAAGAGTGTGTGGAGGGAAGCAGCTCACATGATAATCAGAAAGCAAAGATTCTGACTTCACTCACCAGATACAGATATATACCCCATAGCCACACACCCCAATAACCCCCCTCCAGGTACCATTCAGTTAATCCTATCATAGTATTAATGCACTGATTGGGTTAAAGCTCTCGCAACGCAATCATTTCTTCTCTGAACTTTCTTGTATTATCTCACCTGTGAGCTTTTGGGGGACACCTCACATTCCAAACCATAACAAGCAGTTACTGAATCCCTGCCACAATACTAGCATTGTGGTAGGAATTGGGATTAAAAAGGAACAAACTGGGTGCGGTACCACACGCCTGCAATCCCAGTGACTCCGGAGGTTGAGGCAGGAGGATCACAAGTTTGAGGCCAGCTTCAGCAACTTAGCAAGGCCCTAAGAACTTAGACCTGTCTCAAAAAAATAAAAAGGACTGGGGATGTGGCTCAGTGGTAAAGCACCCCTGGGTTCAATCCCTGGTACCAAAATTTTTTTAAAACTAAAATAAATATGGGGCTGGGGATGTGGCTCAAGCGGTAGCGCGCTCGCCTGGCATGCGTGCGGCCTGGGTTCGATCCTCAGCACTACATACAAACAAAGATGTTGTGTCCGCCGAAAACTAAAAAATAAATATTAAAAAATTCTCTCTCTCTCTCTCTCTCTCTCTCTCTCTCTAAAAAAAAAAGAAAAAAAAGAAGAAAAAATAAATATTTTTAAAAAATAAAATAAAATAAATAGAATAAAGGAACAAGGCATAATTCATGTCCTCAAAGAATACACTGACCCTGACTCAATTATTAAAGTATGTAGTAAAGGTAGAGACACAGTATGATTCTGTTTTAGGTTGAAATTTACCTCTACACCATTGCTGGAGGTGGGGTGTGGGGAGAATTTTAAAGGCCATGAGGATTTATCAGGAAGAGACTAAAGAGGCAAGAAGTTGTAGGTATATATACCTACCAGTATTGCTGCCTGGTCAGTTTATTAAGTAATTTGATAATTGGTAATAAGCTAGATCACAAACAAAAAAACAAACTGCTGATTTAGTTTTCTTCCCTAAAGGCCTTTTTTTTTTTTTTTTTAAGTTTAAGTTTGCCCTTAAGTTTAGGCTTAAGCAAACACACTGGTCCAGGAAGTCAGCTTGTTATTTTGCATGAACAGTGGGAGTCGGGAGATCCCGATTGAAACTATAGCAGGGTTCTCATTCTTGACTATCAAAATTATTTACAAAGCTTGAAATCAAAACAAACAAAAATGGTGCCTGAGTAAGATTCCTAGTTTTCTGGTATAAGGTACTCTCACACTGGCACTGATGTTTTTCATTTCTAAAGCTCCGAATGAGAAATATTCTTATTTAACTGTAAGAATAAAACATATTACCATGCCAAATAAGATGATTTTTTTCTGTTAACCCCAATAACCCAATCCCATTAGCACTACAATCAAAACTGATTGTCACATATTTTCTTTGAAGCTATATATATTTGTGTTTGTGCATATGTTTGTGAATGTGCATGTGGTATACAATTTATTTTTGTAAGTCATTTAATGTATTTTATAGAGTTCTTTCACTGATTTTTTTTTTTCATGAAGTACTGGGGAGTTGAACCCAGGGCCTTGAACATGTTAAGCATAATCTTTTTTTTCCTTTTTTAATTAAATTATTTATTTATTCTGATTTGTTATACATGATGGCAGAATGCATTTCATCTCATATTGCACATATAGAGCACAATTTTTCAAGTCACTGATGGTACACAAAGTACTAAGCATAATCTTTATGACTGAGTTACACCCCCAGCCCCTAAATTTATTTTTTTAATCTGAAAACAGAAGCAAATTTTTTTGTTTCCATATGGATACCTTTCCTTTTCTTTTTCTCACTATATTGCACTGACAAAATTAGTGGCATGATGTTGAATAAGACTAAATATCCTGGTCTTATTCCAGATCTTAGGGGGAAATCATTCAGTTTTTCATAATTGAGCATAATAATTACTGTAGAATCTTCTTAGCTACCCTTTATCAGAAGAAGTTTTCACTGACTTCTCTTTTTTTGTGTGTGTGTGGGGTCTGTACTGGGAATTGAACTCAGGGGCACTTGACCACTGAGCACTTCCCCAGTCCTATTTTGTGTTTTATTTAGAGACAGTGTCTCACTGAGTTGCGTAGCACCTCACTGTTGCTGAGGCTGGCTTTGAATTCACAAAGCCAGCCTCCCAAGCTGCTGCTGGGATTACAGGCCTGTGCCACTGTGCCCAGCTTCACTGACTTTTTATTATACTATATAGCACTTTTATCATCTAAGTAGATTGCTTTTATCTATATTACATATTTAAGATTGTGATGTTCAAGAAAGTATAAATTATGTTTGTTTTATTTGGTACTACTTCTAGCCATGTCATATGTAGTTTCTAACTAAGTTGTTTTTCAAAGTTGGTAGAAAAAATGGAATTTAATATTTAGAAGATTGAATCTATTTGGATTCAAACAATAGATAAATACTGTGCTTACATAAAAATAATAAATAATTATGTTTAAAAATTAAATTTAAAATATAATACTTTTGTCTTATCTAGCTAAACGTCTCAAGTCCAGTACCAGTAGTGCAAACATTCAAGAAAATTCACACTGAAACCAACAAGATGAAGACTTGACATCTTATCACACGAATGATAAAACTTATCTTGGTGGAAGATAAAACTTGATTGAAAAGAAGAACAACTGTCAGGTTCTTAAGAAATGCAAGGACTTTAGATTTATTTTTAAATAAGAATTTTCAATTTTTTTTCCTTTTCACCCCTTTTTAAAATTGGATATTTTTAATTTTTAAGCATAGCAGTGTTGTCTATTTTAAAGTATATTTGTTACAATAACAAAAGATGCAAGAACAATCTTTGTTTTATTTTGTAGGCATGTTATTACTATTTGAGACTTCTGGTATCTCCCTATGAACATAAGTACCTCAAGTAAAAAAGTTTTTGAAGACAAACATTTAAAATTAATCACTTATAGCAAAAACTTTAAAAAAGAAATATACTTGCCAAAAGATAGCAAGTGCAGAAGTTAATTTAAATTATTCTCCGTTGCAGTATTGTTATTATTATTATTTTTATTATTTTGAGACAGGATCTCATTAAGTTTCCCAGGCTGGCCTTGAAGGCAAGATCTTCCTGCCTCAGTTTCCCCAGTAATTGAGATTACAGATGTGTGCCACTACGCATGCCCCTCCCCCTGACATTGTAGTATTATTGTTACAGATATATTTAATATGTCATATATGACAATAATACATAATTCAAACTCTGATTTCCCTAAAATCATTTTTGAAACCACTAATTATAGCCCTTCCTAACAATTTTTCAAAGTGGTAAACCACATAACATTTATCTTTGTAAGAAGATTTATGGTAACTGGTTTCTTACTTGACTTTTATAAATAGTATTTTACATCTTGTTTTTGCTTTTATTTCATAAGTAATTTGAATTCACTGGACTGCTTTATTATATTCAGGGCACGATGGATTTTTTTTATACCAGGGATTTGCATTATGAATTACATTAAGTTATTTGGCAATTTATAATTTATTAAAACTTTAAATCAAATGTAGTATTATCACATTGTATTTAAATTGTGAGTTTTTTTTTTTAATGTAAATTTTCTCTTGAGATATATAGGAATTTTTGGAGGGAGAGAAAGGAGGAATACAAAACTTCAGGCTGAGAAAACAGACCTGAGGGGATGCTCATTGTAAGACTATTGAATGGTACATATTGGAGACATGAATCAGATGATAGTCTCACACAGGAAGCAGTTAGATTAAGATGATGTTTAGTTTTTGTCCTAAAGTGTGTAAATCAGGTAAAAATGATATGACTAAAATGAAGTAACTTTTCACTCTCAGAAAACGAATTCTGTTTTGGAATATTTGTATCAGCCTTTAAAAAAATATTTAATTTTAGAATTGTTTATGATTTTATTTCTCAGGATTGTAGAATTGAAAATTTCATTTATTAATTCCTTCTTGCTTTCTTTATGAAAATAGGCTTTTTTTAAAAAAAAAATGTTGAGAATATGAAGGCTCCTATGTATAAGCAGAGTTCAGCTAAATAGTAAGAGGGTTTAAACTCTTTTTTTTTTTTTTTAACTTTTTTTTTTAATTTTTATTGGTTGTTCAAAACATTATAAAGCTCTTGACATATCATATTTCATACATTAGATTCAAGTTGTTATACACTAAAAAAATGCTCCATAGAGAATTAAGAGAGTGTTTTAATAGTTTTTTTTTTTTTTTTTTAAGTGTTTACCGCATACGCAGAGTGAAGAGAAGGCTAATCCTGGGATATCTGACGTATCCAAAAGCTGTTACCATTTTTCGTGGTCTACTGTGATCTATTTAAACTATGCTGCAGTTCATTCTGCTGTTACTATTCCCACTGCTGGTACAAATAAAGCTGTCTTGATTTGAAGCATGTGTTTGAGGGCCATTGAAAGCAATCTTCATTAATGCAGATGAAACCAGTTTACTATGTTCAAAGTTAGAAGAATGACATATTTGAGTATATACATAGTGACTTTGTGAGCACCTTTCAATATTATATGTTGGAAAAACCATTGCTTTGGGATATAAAGCTAATAAGCACTTTAAAAAAAAAAAAGAAAAGACAGCCTTTAATATTTTTATGGTGGGGTCATTGCTCTTTAGAAATTGCATCAGCCTTAGTAGATTTTAAAAAATAAAAAGTAAGTGCTACACTAAAGGGGGTATTTCATTCTGTAGTGATGGAAAAGTTCTGAATTGAGACATACAGCTTATGTATAAACACAAGAACATCTTTAAGTTTTTGACACTTTAAAATAAAGTAATTTAAGGAAATTACAATGCTGTAATTGGATTTTAAATACATTTTTGGAAACTTCAGTTGTAATTTAACATCATATCTAAGTTTTTCATGTATTGAGTTTAAGTGCCCATCTGTCTTATAACTTTACTGCAAATAAAAATGTGCTTTTGGATTATTATTATTTTTTGATTGAATTTGAGTGGTGAAGATCACATTAGATATTTTAACATGTAATTCTAAATCAATGAATAACATCAAAGTTTAGTTGGCAAATGTTACTTCTGTTGGGACCAGCATTTTCTAATGTTTCATGGATGGGCTCTACTTTTTACTGCAGTGTACTCCTTATAAAGTGAAATGTGCCAGAACAACATTGTAGTTAGGATTGCATTCCTGTCCAAAGACATGACCTCAAATAAAAAATAGACATCACCCATAATGAATTTTGAAAACAAACATATACTATTAACCTGTATAACAATTTTAAATGGGAAAAACTGTGTTCCCATTATATATCCTTGGATATCTGACATATCCAAAAGCTGTTTTAAAGATTTGAGTAGAATACACATATATTTATTTATGTATCTAAGTGTGTAGGTATGTGTTCTCATATATATTATATATCTTTTTTTGTTGTTGTTTTTTCTTTTTGCAGTACTGGGGATTGAGCTCAGGGCCCTGTGCTTGCTAGGCAAGTGCTTTACCACTGAGCTACATAGCCCATCCCTTTTTTTTAATATTTATTTTTTAGTTTTTAGGTGGACACAATATCTTTATTTTATTTTTATGTGGTGCTGAGAATGGAACCCAGTGCCTCACTCATGCTAGGCGAGCGCGTTACCACTTGAGCCACACACATCCCCAGCCCTCCCATCCCTTTTTAATGTTTATTTTTTAAAATTTGAGACAAGATGTTACTAAGTAGCCCAGGCTAGCCTGGAACTTGCAATCCTCCTGCCTCAGCTTTCCAAGTAGTTCCAATTATGTGTATATTCTGAGCTAGAAGAAACCATAGAGGTTATTTGGTCATATATAATCCCAGAGCTGGACAGATCCCTAGAGACCATCTAATCTGACCTTCTGGCCACTACATGGATGTCTCTAAAAAGTATGTGACTTACTTCCTTGTCTTCTTAGCTAGGGAAGCAGAATATTCATAGAGGGTTGGGACACCTAATCAAATGTTTTCTCTACTATATATTCTGCTTATCTTTTAAAAATTTTCAAAAATGATCATATTGATTATTAAAAGGGCTTTGGCCTATACTCTATTGCACACATAGCACTTCAAAGTATAACTCTTCCAAGTTTGCTTGTTCTAAATTATTACATTGGTTATGATAAATGTTAGTTAAACATAACACATTTAATGACCAGGAACTTTGTCTCCTTGGAATTAAAGAGGAATTTTAAAAGATAATTTGACTAATCTGTGCTTCTTAAAGTGTGAAGTTCTTCAGTAATGATTTTTAAAGTTGGAGTTTCCTATGATAAAGAGGTATTCTAAAAATCCATCTCAGCACCCAAATACAATAAAAATATTTCAGGGGCTGGGGTTTTGGCTCAGTGGTAGAATACTCGCCTAGCATGCATAAGGCACTGTGTTTGATCTTTTGCACCACATAAAAATAAAATAAAGGTATAAAAAACTGTTTAAAAAATTTTTCAACCCTTTAAAATGAAAGGTAGGTTCATTTTAGTCAGATACTGTAGTAATTATTCTGTTGTCTTATTACAATACTCAAGATTTTATCCAAAAGATTTGCCCAATGGGCATTGGAAATAAATTTGGAATGTCTGGAATAATTGTATACAACTAGAGTGTAAATAGGCAGGATTGAAAATTATTATCTGTTTATTCAGCTAATAATTTTGAAATGGAGGAGACCAGAAGGTAGCAGAAGGCTCTGGGAACTGTGTGTATCTTTCAACGCGGTAGCCACAACAGCAAGCCTTGTAGCCATCCCTGTTTTCAGAGAGGACCAGAGTCTCTCTCTTCTCCCTCTCTGGTTAGTACCTTATTTTCTGCATTCATATGAAGTGGTATTTCCAGGAAAGTAATAGGAGCTGAAATACAAAAGGACTTGACCTTGGCTTTTTGAATCCTCTTTATATCCTGGCTGTCATCCACTAAATAAGGTACCATGTTTATTTATACTAGTCAAAATCTAGCACCCTTCTCCCTGTTTCCATATACATGCCATCTCTCATTATGGGGTTCAAGAATTAATAGTAATTGTGGAATGGGCAGAAAAAATCAGATGCAGACAACATGAAGAGAGTAGATGAACAAATATATCTTTATATTAAATTTATGCTCATCCCACTCACAATTCTACCCTGAGATTTCTGAATGTATAGGGGAATTCCATGTAGGGGTGGCAATCTATGTGGGAAGGGGGAGTTGGGGGCATTTGTCATGAAGCTGTGTGTGACTAGCATATTCACTGTGCATTATTAGATTGTATGTGTACTGGGGGAGCATTTAGGAAATATCGGAGATTGTGGAAAGAGCTAAAGGTCTGTTTGACCTTGTGATGCCTGGCGTGCTTTGCCCACCAGGACTTTGCCATCCACTCAGGACTTATGCCGCAGTCTGGCTGGGCACAAAATCACGAGCCACTCAAGCAGGAACAAAGTTTATTTTTTGAAACTGCCGCCAATGTCCGGTACCGCCCGGGAAGATTTTTTCCACCCACGCGGCCTCCTCTCGGAACCGCAGAGAGAGCTCCTCCCCTGGAACTCCCTCCTACTGTACTTCCCCAACCAATGGGAACTCTCCAGGAGTCCCGTAGCCAGCCTAGGTGAACAGCAGGAGTCCAATATACATATGAATGCAAATCTTAACATAATCATATCATCTCAATGGCTAGCTGGCGTCACCTTTCGACCAAAAATGCCATGCATCATATACTTGGCTCTTAGCA
>NW_025999842.1:27352717-27393493 GCF_001458135.2 Marmota marmota marmota | reverse complement strand
TTTTTCCTCTAAGCTCTCTTTCTTCAAATCTTCCTCTGTCTGACTAGCTTGAGAGACCTTCTCTTTCGCTTGACCTAACATGTTTTCTACCATAGTCTGGACTTCTAACAATTTACTTAACAGTCTTTTGGTTTGTTTTTTACTAGTTTCTAATCTACTATAAAGGTAACGCAACCCAATAAGATAGCATAAAACAAAACCGAAACAGAATGAAACAAAAACCGAACAAAGAATAGTTGTATCAATTTTCTCTTTCTCAGGGCCGAACAACTTCAAACCTTGAGCCAACCATTTTTCCCAGTTTGCCTGAGAAAATTCTAGGGATAGGCAGCTTGAAACAAAAACAAGATAAATCAAAACGAGAACACATTGTTTTTTGAAATGGTCACCCATTTTGTTGCCTTCCCTCAGGGGCAAGTAATTTTACTCACCTCCAAGCTTCAGGCGTTCCCCGTGCGGGCCGCCAGTTGCCGCAGTCTGGCTGGGCACAAAATCACGAGCCACTCAAGCAGGAACAAAGTTTATTTTTTGAAACTGCCGCCAATGTCTGGTACCGCCCGGGAAGATTTTTTCCACCCACGCGGCCTCCTCTCGGAACCGCAGAGAGAGCTCCTCCCCCGGAACTCCCTCCTACTGTACTTCCCCAACCAATGGGAACTCTCCAGGAGTCCCGTAGCCGGCCTAGGTGAACAGCAGGAGTCCAATATCCATATGAATGCAAATCTTAACATAATCATATCATCTCAATGGCTAGCTGGCGTCACCTTTGGACCAAAAATGCCATGCATCATATACTTGGCTCTTAGCAGACTTATTTTTGCTGCAATCCAGTATCTCAGGAACAGTGTGAAATGAGCGTGACCATTCAAGTCAATGCACAAAATTAACCATAACAGGATTCTTGGAGCTAAAGTGTTTTAAGATTGTCATATTATTTGCAAAGAAGATAACAAAGTCCAAGTACCACTGGAGATTAGGGTTAATATTGAAATCTTTAGCTACTAAAAGAAAAATAAAAGTATGATTACTAAACTAATAGAAGAGGAAATATCAATATAGCCAAATCAAAAGGAAATGAGGGGGGCTGGGTGGTGGCTTAGTGGTAGAATGCTTGCCTAGCATGTGCAAGGCACTGGGATCGATTCTCAGTACCACATAAAAAGAAATGAATAAAATAAAGGTCCATCAACTTTTTTTTTTTTAAAAAAGGAAATGAGCACATAGAACAAATAAAATTAATAGTGAGATGGTAAATTTAAACCCAAATATCATTAAGTAGATTAAGGCAAAAGAGGGAGGGAGTCAAAGTCGGCGTTCTCTTAATTTCAGACCCAATGAACATAGCACAAAAAGGAAACTGAATCTCACTGTAAAATATGGAGACGAAAATTTGAAATGCAATATTTGTGAACTCATTCCATCAGGATGCTAAAAATAGTATAATTTGAGCATGTGAGAGTTTTTTATTCCAGGAGTTTGGGGTCCTAAAAAAAAAATCTGTGTAACTGAGGTATCCTTTAGTTCTATAGCCATCAAGCATCACCTGTCCTTTCACTTTAATACTCTGAACCTCACTGGAGTCCTGATTCTGCATAACTGCAGGGTTGTAGTCCTGGAGGATACTTAAAAATCCTGCAAATATGCCCTGGCTGTCCCTTATCACTTAAACTATCATTTTTAGAAAGCTATCTACTTTATGAAGATTATTTCTCATTATAGCTATATTTCCAGGATGCTGTTGCAGAAATTATAAGGAAAAAAACTCATGAATTTTTTTCTGTGTAAAACCAAAATACTTTCATCATTTTTTTAAATGGGAGAAGTAATATGGAACATATGTAACAATGTGTTACTTAATATATAAAGCATTCTATAAATTAGATAATTTTAATTCATAAAATTTAAAGTAAAAATTAACTGGAGGTAAATATAGAAAAACAGCAAAGGAAAAGGTGTAGAGAATTCTAACACAAAGAAAGTTAACCAGTAGAGAGATTGTTAAGGCGAGATTGCAATAAATCACTGTCAGGGGCTGCCCTGCGCACAAGCAAAGCAGCCCACTTCAGTCTTGAGTAATGAAGGTATTGAACCGGCTTCGAACGCCAAGTGCTGTGCAAAGCAAGTGGGTCTTACCTTCACTCAGCAAGGAAGTGCTTCAGCTCTGGGCTTGAGTGTTACCAAATGGGATTGGGCAACCAACCCCTTCTGAAATTCTATTCCCTACCTTATTTGGGTGGAATATTCTATCGAATAAATAATGAGGTTCTGGGTGCATTCGTTCTCTTGCCTTCCACTGAGGAAGAGGACCCTTGAGGTCGTAGACTAGAGTCCCACCCTCGACCTGAGAAACTCATGTCTGTGTGTTGCGTGATTTCTTCACCATTTTCTTAATTTAATGTTGCAGTCAGCTCTTTTGAACCTGGCTCGTCTCATCAGCCAGACAACTGACTAGAAATCACTGAGTCCATCTTAAAGTAGGAGACAGAAACTTTATTCACCAGCAGGCATTCTGGATCCACTAGCTGGGAGACCAAGGGGTAGGCTGCAAGTCTATACCCTTTGACCCTCTCCCAGGGTTTGAGTACACCTTTTATAGTCCAAAACCATATTAAAGCATAAATACCTGTTGCTGTGATTTAAAACCGTAAATGAACCTCATGAGATCTTGATAAGCTCGAGTTCGGGACCCCCAAAAGACCAACAGAGACCAAGATCGATGTAAGCAGCCCAGAGGCATTTATTTCAAGCTAGCTCAGTCCTCTGTGCACACACAACAATTGGTGACGCTGAGAGGTCCCAGGGTTTGCAGCAGTTTTATACAGTCTTTGGGGAAGGCAGGGACTTCACAAACATCATAGCATCTCTTAGCAAATCATCACACACCATGGGAAAATCATAAAACAACTCTAAAACATGATTAGCACATTCACTGGCGGGAACAAGTTGGGTAAGGGTGATTGGCTAGTACAAGAGGGGGATTCGTTTGAACTGATTGGCTTAAGCCATGTGGGGTGTACATGCTAAACTACATGGTTTCCCAACATGTTATCAACCACCATGAACTAGCAGATTGGTGGTTGCTAGGGAGTTGCTATGGGTCCTCACCTAGCCTGATTGAGTCAGTGACACCTGGCACCCGAAGATCTCTCCTGTTATTTACAGACAAACAACTCAGCAGGGTGGCTATCTGCCTGGAAGTGCTCTGTGGGTTTTCCAAGGACAAGGGTCACGCCCCCTTTCTTGGACAGGCTTTGCTCTGAGGTAGAGGCTGGTTTCTCAAAAATGGAGTCACATCAGTTTCTCAATCTAAAATCATAAGCAGAAAAGGGAGTGGGTCAAAACATCCCTAGTTGGGTACAAGTTAAAGAATAATTACTCTAGTATGGCAGTATGTAAAAAAGTGGATGTGTAACCGATGTGATTCTGCAATCTGTATACGGGGTGAAAATGGGAGTTCATAATCCACTTTGAATCAAATGTATGAAATATGATATGTCAAGAGCTTTGTAATGTTTTGAACAACTAATAATAAAAAAATTTTAAAAAAATGTGAAAGATTCATTCAAGACTCTAAAATGATTAAATTAGAAAAACAAAAGAATTAGAAAAAAAAGAATAGTTACTAGCATCTAGACAATCTCTGACAGGGTACATTGTCCAAGAAAAATGGGAACCAAAGAGAGGACACTTCCACATTGTATAAGAATTGCCATTTTGTGTTGTCAAGCATGCTATGCTAAAAAAACTGTTGATGGGTACACAGGTAGCTTTCTATGGGAGAAACTTTCTTATATGACGTGGAGTCTCAGGGCAAAATGGTTATTTGGTTATTGCCCATATAGTCTAGCCCATAACAAAATAAATAGGTGTTCAACTTAACCATTCACATATTTTTTTTTAAAGAGAGAGACAGAGAGAATTTTTAATATTTATTTTTCAGTTTTTGGCGGTCACAACATCTTTGTTTGTATGTGGTGCTGAGGATCGAACCTGGGCCGCACGCATGCCAGGCGAGCACGCTACCGCTTGAGCCACATCCCCAGCCTGTAACCATTCACATATTAAAGCTACATTGCAAACTTGTATTCCATTGTAATGGATTGGCAGTTTTTAAAAAGGAATGGTAATATCTGGTGTTGACATAAGAATAATCACTTGAGGGGTGTCGCAATGGGCAAAAGGTGCGACTTATGCAGTCCAGGAGGAGAAATAAAGAATGTCTATACACTTCTGCCCTTTCCAATGTTTTATTCACTCAAATCGCTCAATACAATTTCACTCTATAGGTTCTTAATCAAGAAAATGACAATCCTTAATGCTAGCACTGCAATAGACATAGTCAATAAACAGCAAACAATTCTAGATTAATTAATTCTAAGCACTGCAAACACACTTAATCATGACAGACTAATGACAGACATTCCCTCTGCGTGATAAGTTCAAGTGTCAGATCAAAGTCTCAAGCCTTAGGCTTTATGTCCAGCAGATGCACACTCACCCAGACTCTGGTGATCAGATCAGGAACCAAGGCAGGCTTCTCCTGGGGTGGAGCTGATGGCCGGCTGAGGAGGCAGTCCTAGGGAGAAATTGTGGCTTTCACCAGGGTCAAGATGTGGCTGTAGAGTTTGAGAGTGAGGACCACGCAGAGGATTAGGCAAACGATGACAAGCGATGGAATGTCAGTCCAGGTCCTCATCAGGTTCTCCAGCTTGTGTGCATCAGTGTCAGATGGCTGAATATCTGTTTATTTGCTCTATTATTTATACTAAATTTGGGGGCTTTTGACCTCCCTTTCAATCCTTATCAGCTACCACCAGGATTTCTCAGTGACATCATTAACCCTGGGGTTAAAACTTCTGGTCTGGCAGTCCCCACCCTCATCTTTTTGTCTTTCCCTCTTATCAGGCAAGGACAGCCTGCCAGAGGCTTCACTCTGAGTTTATCAGGGTCGGGGGAAGTAACTTGTTTGTGTCTGAGGGCCATACTGGAGGGCTCCATTAGGCGAGCCTCGACAGACTGCAGGTTTCAAACTGGAGTTTTTAAAATGGAGTTACTTAGGCTCAGGCCTCAGGCCATCCTCACAAGGGGAGAGTGTGAATGGATACAAACTTTTTAAAAGGGAAATTTTCTGAATTATCCATTAGGCTTAGTCTCTGAAAGCAGAGTTGACAGATGTGTTGTACTCCTCAGAGCTTTTATCACTTTTAAATTGGGTCGAAGATGTGTTCTGACTCAGATCCAATTCCACTCCTTCTTCCTTCTTGACATCTTTTATAATTTCTTTCTGCTCTGGCCCCTTTTTTTTTTTTTTTGGCAGTGCTGGAGACTGAGCCCAGGGCCCAGTGCATGCTGGGCAAGCCCTCTAACACTGAGTTATAGCCCAACCATCTTGTATTCCTTAAGGAGGCAACTTGCCATAAGGAGAAAGCAAGGACTGTGAAATCAAACCTGGGATTAAACTCCTGTTGTTCCCCAAAGTTGAACAAGCAGATTAAATTTCTGAGTCTCTGTTTCCACACCTGTGAAATGGGAGGTGATAATATTTGCCTCACAAGATTATTATTCAACTTAAATAAGATTAGGTATACAAAGAGCCTATAACATTATAACAAAAACCTAGTACTTCATACTGCTCAGTAAGTATTTGCCATCTTTTCCCTATGAGCTACACTATGCACAAATGCAACTTGGCACTTGATGTATACCCCTTCCTTTTGTTTCCAAGGTTCTTAATTTGTGATTATCCTTCCTCTCCTAATTAGATTGTAATCTCTTCCGGTTCAGGGACAATATCGCCTTTGTCTTTTGTACCCAAAGTTTAACGAATGATTTTAGAGTCAGAGTAATGCTTATTTGAGGAAAGATGACAAAATACATTCCTGAACAACACTGTATTATGTCATAGGTGTCTTCATAGCAGATCCAAGGGCTGTTTGAGACCTTGAAGAAAAGATCTGCAGTTGCCATGAAAAGTATAAATGATAAAAACGTAATTTATCGTGCAAAGTGAGAATGCTACCTTACATTTAGGAATGCTCCCTTTGAGCACTGGAAATCCCAGGCTGGAGCCTGTGCTGGCTATCATGAACTGCTGCCCCTAAAACTAGCATCTGAAGTCATACATAATACCTTTTCTGGGCAAGAGTCCCATTGGCTTAATCTTGCTAAATGGGTGTTTATTAGATCTGACTGTTGAAAAATACCAAGTTAACATGGACAGTTAAAAAACATCAAGACGATGCCCATAACTGGTTTAATTTATCTTTCCTGTTCGATAATCCCACACATTACCTACTTATTTGCTGTAATGAACATGCCATTCAGCTAAAATAAGATTAACTGCTTAAACCATGGCATTACAGGCAGAGAACTTCAATGCCGCTTTGTATTTCATTGGAAGGTTCAGCAGTTAAACGATATGGAGTTGTCATTTCTTCTTTTGTAATCAAGACGGTTTCACTTGGGATTAGTGCTCCCCAGCCGATTCTCCTGATGGAACATTTGAAGCAGCAAATTTATATGTCTAGGTTGCAGCCTGGCAGCAATAACAACCTTCAGAATCCAACCTGTTGGCCTCATCAGCACTCAAACTGCACTGCCTTTTGTGGAGTCCCCCTCTGCTCTAATGGTGATGGAAATCTCAATCTCACCTGCCATCAGACTGTAGGAGGAAAATTGAAAGGGGACTTGGTCATGCATCTGGAAAATAACACTTTGATGCCTTTGATGGGAGTTAGGGTCCAGAAAATTAACCCAAGTTCCCCTGCCATGTGAATGAACCTGTTCTCCACATCAAGATTAGATCTACTTCTTTAATGGAGGTTTCTGGATCATTCCAGCTCCACTCATGTCTCTTTTCTTTTTTCTAATTATAATCATACTTCTCCCTGCATTACTTAAGGTTGATTACTTATTGATTTGTATGATTCATATAATTGTTCTATATGAGCATTTACTGTCTTTTTCAGTTAGACTTCAAGTTCTCAGAAACCAAGGACAAATAACTGCATGGTCCTGTGTTCCTTGGGAGAAGGAAATACCCTGGGTACTGCCACCTGTTCTCACTGTTCTGCCTATCTGGTCTGGAGTGTGGAGGCAGCTTTGGCAGAGTGTACAGGAGGAACCCTGTCCTTGTCCCTTCTCTTCCAGGGAGCGCATCTCATTTTTGGGGTTCATAACACCTAGAACCACAAAAAGAGTCAACATGATGATCAACAGATTTGTTCATCTGTTTGTTGATTTGTTCATTAAGTACTTATTCAGCTTCTTTAGTTTATGAACCAACAAGCTCCTTGCTAAGCATTTTGGCAAAAATGGGAGAAAGTTTAAAAGAGCTAGAGGAAATCTCATTTCTTCTACCCATCAATCTCTACTGTGGACCAGGAGCAAATTTCTTTCCTGTGTTTTTTCACCTCTTCTTCCCCTTGTCCCCTCCCCTCCCTTGCCTTCCTGGATGTGATCATGGCAGGCTATTGGATTATCCTATGTGCAGCTAGTTTGTTCAGCTCTCCACAGGTGGTCTGCCCCTGCCATGTTGGATGGATTCCAGGTAATGCTCATCTGGATGGGATTTAGTCTGATTTAGGATTCCTTCCATGGGTGGGAAAGAGTGAGGAGAGAAGGGGGAGATTAGATTGGTTCTGCCCTCTCAGCCTAGGGAATGACTTTTTTAGCAAAACAAGAAGACCTGGAGTGGATTCCACACCATCCCCTCACCCCCGTGATAACAGTTTCTTATTGCAGAACATGTCTTAACTTAGAGAAGAAAACTTAGAGCCTTAACTGCCTATGGGATAATCTGAGGCTGGTTTGGGGGCGTGTTGTAATAGGGGGAGAGAGAGAAAAGAATGTTGGAAATGTGAGATTAAGGGAATAAGTCTATAAAGTGGGCCCATTGTGCTGACTCACACATACTTTTTTCCTAAAAAAGAAATTTACCTGCAGCCATGCCTGGCTTAAGTCCGCAGGAGATGTTACATTCCTCAGCAAACTACCTGTTATCTGCAGGAGAGATGCAGGTCCTGAAATGCTAATATGGTGAACACAAATTATCCTGAAGGGGATGGGGGACTTCTGTCATTCTTATACAGACCAGAGCCCAAAACTCAGATAAGGATAATCCCCTCTAACTATAAAATCTGTAAGAATAGTTTCCACTTTGATTGTTGGCCAAAGTGACCTAGAGCTGTCAGGGCAGTGGGGACTTGAAAGTCCCATGTGATCCTGCTATCAGTCAAAAGTCAAGAGGTGCACCTGGGTGGGACTCTCTGGAAACTTCCGTGGGACCCCCAATAAAACTGGAGGGCAGTAGAGGCAGGCCATGCTATCCCCCTAGTTGGGAGCAGTGGCACACACCTGTTAGCCCCGCAACTGGGAGCCTAAGGCTGGAGGATCGAGAGTTCAAAGCCAGCTTCAGCAACTTAGCAAGACCCTAAGCAAACTAGTGAGACCTTGTTTCTAAATGAAATATTTAAAACGGGCTGGGGATATGGCTCAGTGGTTAAGCGCCCTTGGGTTCAATCCCTGGTATACCCAATAAAATAAAATTGTCCCCCTTTCCTGTTTCCCATCCCTTCTAATAAACTCATGCTTGCTACTTTGAGTGACATGGCTGAGATCTTCCTGACCTGATCACAAGAACTGGGGTTTGAAGGGGGGCTTTGACCCTGCTTCAGTTCCTAGAAGACCTTGGTTCTGTAACAGTTGGAGCAGCCTCCCTCAGAGTAGGACCCCTTGGGAAACCTGAGCTCAGGCTCTTGATAGCTGGAAGTCCAGTGGTGATGCTCCCTATGTCCTTGTCTCTTTTGTTTTCCAACTAGAAATAGGACATATACTACACTATTAGACTGTTACTCAAAACAGACATTAAGTACACTTTATTCCAGGCCTCTTTATTTCTTGGAGAAAGAAGTTACAACTTAGTCTAAGAGGCATACCTAAGAAGACAATCGTTAGTGGCAGAGCTGGAACTGTGACTGCCAGGCTTGCTCCCTTTCCATGACATTCCTCCCTCTGGGCTTCTCCAGCTTGGTTCCCACCTCATTTATTTGCCTCTCAATCTATTCCATGTTCCGTGATTACCTTACTATTCCTCTTCCTTTTACAATTTGAAAAGCAAAAACCATCCATATAAAAGGAAAAATAAGGGGCTGAGGACATGGCTCAGTTGGTAGAGTGCTTGCCTTGCATGCACAAGGCCCTGGGTTCAATCCCCAGCACCATTAAAAAAAAAAAAAAAAAGAGAGAGAGAGAAACAAAAATGAGCAAAACCAGTTTTCCTAACATTATCCTAAATAACTTTGACTTGTCCGTAGTTGGCTAACAAATATTTCTTAGATTCATTCCACTGAATTTACTGTGGACTTGTAGAAGCTTGTTAAGCATATTTCTAATAGGAAGAACATTCTACTCTTCTCCTTTTAAGTTCAGACTTGTTTTGATTACAAGTGACAAACCCAACTAGCTTAAGCACAAAAGGAGATTTATTGGGTCACATAAGTGGGAATTGATTTAGCGGGAATTGATCGAGCTTCTGATTTGACTAGACTCAGGAATTCAAAGAAGGTGGCCATCTGTATCCTCTGCCCACTTGTCTATGTTGGTTTCATTCTTTCCTACCACAGATTGATGTTGCAAGAAAAATGGCTGCTGGTGGTCCCCATTCACATACTTCCAAAACAAAGTCCTCTCCTACTCCAGCTCTGAATGGAATACCAGAAAAGGACACTGATTGGCCTAGACTAGGGCACATTCCATCCCTGGAGCAATTACTGTGCCCAACAGAATGAGATACCGTGATTGGCTGCTTCCACCACTACACAGGAACACACACACACACACACACACACACACACACACACCTTTAGTCAGAAGGTAGAGTTCTTCATTTGGCAACTTCATCACAATTAGAGTGGCATAGGAGCAGTTCCCCACAAAAAGACGTCTTGAAAATATAAAATTGGCAGATTCCTTCTTCAAACATCCTCCTACTTCCTCTCCATCAAACACTCTGCTTCTGTATCCTCTGGAGTAAATCTCTATCGATAGTCTTTCTATTCCCATTGAGCACCCCACTTGTCATTAACCATGGACAAGGACTGCGCCATATCTGCTCCCTGGTGTCATCTCCAATCTCTCCCTTTCCTAATCACTTAACACCCTACTGGGTTAATATTGTTACCACAACTCTGATCGTATTTGCTTGTCTACTTCGAAACCTATAATAACACTCCAGTCCTAAGAATTGTGGAGGTGGTCACAAGGTAACAGTATGGACATGCCAGGAGGATGCCATGGCTACTAGTTGACTCCATGCTCTTTTGTGAAAGATAGTATACTGTTACACCCAGCTGTTCCCATCTTTTAGATATGACACATATTCTGTAATTCCAGTTATGGCTAATGTAACATCCAATTTTGTGCCTTGACTTCTTGGTGTGTCCAGGTTATGGCTCTAGTCTAGGACAAGTTCTTCTGGGGCTCACATTTGGAAATTGTGCTCTGAGAAGAGTCTGAGGTGGGGACAGAGTGGGACACAGTACAGCTTTCCAGTTTACTAAAAAAAAATTTTTTTTAGTTGTTGATTCACCTTTATTTTATTTATTTATACACAGTGCTGAGAATCGAACCCAGTGCCTCACATATGCTGGGCAAGTGCGCTACCACTGAGCCCCAGCCCCAGGCCCAGCCCCTCCAGTTTACTTTTGATTGGACACCATACCACGCTGAGGGACTGAAAATTACTTTAAATGCCCTCCTTTAACTGTTTGAAATGACATAGATTAAAAAAAAATTCCTTGCCCGTCTTTCCTATTAACTGTAAGGAAGAAGGGGAGTGGCAGAAAGGCAGGTATCTGTGTCAGAATCTGCTGTTTCCAGTATTCTCTCTATATTTATTTCATAGTTACTGAAGTTTAGCTGGACCCATGACTTCACAGAATAAGGGCAAAATTTCTCAGCATCCCTTCTACCTAGGATGGCATCCAATTGAGTTCTAATTATGAGCTCATAGGCAGAAATGTTGAATGGCAACCTCCAGGATTCTTTTTTTTATTTGAAAAATTTTTAATAACTTTATTTTATTTATTTTTGTTTGTAGTAATGAAGATTGAACCCAGTGCCTCACACGTGCTGGCAAGCGCTCTACCACTGAGCCACAACCCCAGCCCTCAAGATTCTTGTTTTAAGAGAAAACTAGTGTAGTTCTTTGTCTTTCTCCTGACTCTGTCCTGCTGCTTGCAATATGGCTGTGATGCTAGACCTTCATGTTAAAGATAGGTTGAGGCCATGCAGAACAAGACAGAGGGGGAGCTTGCGTGCAAGACACCCCAGAGCTCCCTACCAGCCCTCACAGCTCTCCCATGTTTTATATGGTGTAGGAATAACTTCCATCTTTTTTATGCTGCTATTCTTTTGAGGTTTTGGTCATTCACAATGAAACTTAATACAAACTGATTCAATATAATTCGAGTGAGCAGATGAGAAGGGGAGAGATTCTGCTTTGCACTAGGGACAAGAAAATGTGTTGGATTATCTAAAATAGGTGAGTGTATGATAACCTGATGTGGAAAGGGTGAAAAATGAGATGCTGGTTTGGGGGAGTTGCAGGAGCAATGGTATTACCTAAAAGTAACTTGGGCAAAGGCTTTTCATCCCTTCTGTCTCTGCCATTGATCCCTAATCTACCAGTGCAAATCCCTGGAACACTCAATGTCCAAGTGGGGAAAGACAAATAGTGTCCTGTGATGTGTTTGGCTTTTAGTTTCACAAATAAGAAACATTGAACCATCAATAAGAAATAAACATTCTCAGAGTTTCAAATGGAAATAATGGAATAAGAGTTCCAATTTATTAAGTTGTATATTTTATAAGTACTGTGCTGTCCCAAGTGCTTTAATAATAACTTATGCTTAGATGGAAAGGTTAAGTGCATCTAGAACATGTCTGCAGGGCAGGAGTGGTAACTCAGCGGTAGAGTGCTCGCCTCACACTTGTGAGGCACTGTGTTCGATTCTCAGCACCACATATAAATAAGTAAATAAAATAAAGGTCCATTAACAACTAAAAAATATTTAAAAATAACACACCTGCCTGACCCTAAAGACCATATTCCTAAACAATATTTGGATTGAAGTTGAGAAGGAAACCTATTCTGTTCTTTCTCTCTCTCTCTCTCTCTCTCTCTCTCTCTCTCTCTCTCTCTTTAGGTTATAGATAGACACAATACCTTTATTTTATTTTTTAATTTTTTTATGTGGTGCTGAGGATTGAACCCAGTGCCTCACACATACTAGACAAGCATTCTACCACTGAGCTACAACCCCAGTCAGAGGTCTCTTTTTTTAAAATTATTATTATGTTTTATTTGCTCTTCTTTAAGATATACATGACAGGAAAATGTATTTTGGCATATACAAAATGTATTTTGGCACAAAAAAACATATACAAACTTATCCTAATTAAGATCCTCTTCTTGAGGTTGTACATGATGTGGAGTTTCACTGGTTGTGTATTCATATATGCACATAGGAAAGTTATGTCCAACTAATTCTACTGTCTTTCCTAAGCTCATCCTCCCTCTCTTCCCTTCATCCCCCTTGTCTGATCCAGTGAACTACTATTCTTCCCTCCCCCATCTAGGTCTCTTTTAATAGCTTCCTTTTGAAATGGAATGTCAGTAGGTGTATCAGTGAGGCTCCCATAGAGAACAGAATTCAGATGGTTCAGTGAAGAGACTTTAATCAAAAGACTGAGAGGTGTAGGCAGGGTTAAGGAAATGAGGAAATTTGAGGCACCCAGAATCTGGCACCAGCAGGTCATTTTCCCCTTAGGATAGAATAGTCAAGGGAGAAAGAAGTGGCATTGGACTCTGGTGAGAGGGGCCTCCTGCTGAGAGTGATAGGTGTGGAGCATCACAGCTGCCCAGGGAGACTCAGCTCCTAAGCCAGTGTGGGCAGAGAATAAAGCCTGCCCCCTCTCCTTCTGTCCTCTGTTCTAATGTGCTGAGAGGCTCATGCAGCTCATCCTGCAACCCCACTCTGTCTGTTCCTTGATGCCTTGATGCCGCCTCTCCAACCACCCTTTAGCATAGACTCAACCTTTATTGCTCTATTCCTTTGTGTTACAGGGAGGAGAAGCTCCTGTCAGAATGCAGAAGGGAACAGATAGTGGTCAAATAAAAAGTTGCTTCAAATACCACTATTTATGTATAATTATTATAGGCCAATAAAAAATTAATTTAAGAAGTCTTCAATGACATGTATTTCTTACTTGTACCTACTGTACTTGGTTGTTTTGTTTTTGTTTTTTTGAAAATAAATGAATATTATACCAACACGAACCAAAAATTTAGCTTCGAATTGCAGGAGACACTTCTTACCTGACAAGTAACAATGGATCAAGGCCAATACATATCACTACTATCAGTTCTGTGTATTTCATAGTACCCTCGAATCTGCTTAAGAAAAGGAAGAAAGGTGCAGGGAATTTGTGGAACAATATTTTGAGTGAAATGAAGAATAAACAAACTGATGATAATCTATTGTCTTTTGACTTCCTTAGGAGGAAAAGAATTCAAAAGTTATAGATTCCTCTCAAATATCTTATACTCAGTAACTATGAAAAATAACGTTATTGCAAGGAAAAAAGGAACAGATAAGTTCTGATCATATGAGCCTCTGGGATGCAGGAGTGATACTGTCACCTAGAGCATAATCCCGTTTTAATGAGAAAAAGTCTGAAAAATTTTCAGCAGCCTACATGGTCCAAATCAAAGCTTTTATAAGCAGGTATTGACACTTTTGGGGTCACTAGAAAGTAAAATCTAATCTTTGGGCAAATTATAAGACAATACTCTTAGGAAATATGAAAATCATGACTCATTCTAATTCTAAAAATATGGTAGTAGAATCACATTCTAACTCTGCTTTTGTGGTTAAACCTCATTTAAATGTAGTTTTAAAAATTCTATTTTAGTAAAATTGCTTTCTAACTTCATGTTCTTTCAGAAAAACAGTTTTGGTGTATCTTCCTGATGGTCACTAAAGGACTATTTTATTAAAAAAAAAAAAAAAAGAAAGAAAGAAAAAAGAATGGAAGTCTTGGCTTCTATAAGCAAAACAAACAAACAAAAACCCCAAAATATAAGGGGAAATATATTTCTTTCTTATTTAAAAAAATATAAATATGTTTTGGGATTTTAAACTTTCGTTTTGGCTTTTGCTGTGCCTTATAAAAAGGAAATGAAGACCCTTAAAAGTGTTGACATTTAAGGGGAATTTCTTTAGCACAAGAGTAAAAGTACTCAATAAGTCAGTATTTCCATAAAATATTCTGCAGCATTCTGGTTTTGAGAAGTGATATATATACACATGCACATGCTCATTCTCTTAGAGATTCATAATATTCATATAATGTCAATATTAAAAGCTCTGAGAATTACAACAATAAGTAAATCTGCTTAATATATGCTCTACTCACCCTTTTCTGTCTTCCACAAAACCCTATTAATCTCCCTTGTAAGTTATTAAGAAAAAATTAAAAGCATGCTTCAGGGAATGTGGCCTTGAGCTGAAGTTCCCTTAACTACAATATAACCCATTGTAAAGATATTTGTTGTCATGTTGTTTTAAGTTTTAAGCCATCCTGGGAGGAATCTGATTTCAAGAAAGGTCCTGCGGGGACCAAGTCTAATCTTTAAGCTGGATGATCTGCCCAAATGTCACATGACCAGCGCCAGAAGAATGATACCCAGGACCCTTGTTTTGTTCTAAGCCTGTGAATCATTTCAATTGTCATGTTCACACTCCAAGCTCCCTGAGGAGTTCCTGAGAAGTTCATGAAGTCCTCTGCCTGAACTTTCCCCTTATCTCTCATTTTTTTTTTTTTGGCCTCACAAAAATCCCTTGAGGGAAAAAACTAAAATAGCACATTTGATACTTTTCTGGTGTTGGCTCCCTTCCTCTGCTTTGATTCACATTTACCCCTTGCATTCTATCTCCTTTCAGCTACTCCAGAAATAATCCAACCAAATTCAATTTATCCCAAAGCCTGGTGCTGGATTGTGTCCACTCATTCATTCATTGAAGAAATATCTCAGGTCGCCTAAGACGAGGCTGGCAGTGTGCCAGGCTCCAGGGCTGCGGCAGAAGTAACCCGGACGGAAGTGTGACTGTACAGAGCTTGGGATCTCATGACAATGCCATTGGGTCTGCTCCTGCCCAGGACAGGATCCAGGTCAGGACCCAGGCCCTAAACCAGGGATTACTAATTATTAGTGATCACTGAGAATGGAACTTAATTGTATGTAGGTACTTTAATTTTATTTAAACATTTAAATTATATATCTTTTAAAACAGAGTGCTTGTTTCTTTTTTTGTTTTAATAAAGAATTCTAATATTCCATGAAGAGTGAAGTTGATTATAAAAGCATGATGATATCCCTCAGGTGAGCCCATCTTAATATAACCCTACTGAGTTTACTTCGTGGCTGCATAGTATAATTTCAGTAAAATAGTGGAGTCTCTTTTCAGCGTCACCATCTTAGTCCAAGCCATCCATCTAGCTCATTTACAATGTCCTCTCCTGAGCTCCTTAGCACCCTCTACCACCCTCTTTTGCCATGTACTGTGATTGGAGTTTATTTGCCCACCTCTCCAATACTAGCTCAGGGCCTGGTTTGTTGAATCAATGAATATACTTTCGGATGTCAAGTGAATGGAAAGTATTCATCAGAAAGAGAAAAGAATTCATTATAAAGACTATTTCTGGGTACAAACTCTTTTGAACTGACAATTATTATTTTATCTGGGTGCAGCTCTGGGTGGGCTTGGAAGGAACTCCTAGGTTTGGAAAACTTTGAAGAACAGCAATGTTTCTGATATCTGAGCTCAGGAAGCCTGGCTTTAGTCACACAGTAATCTCTTTTTCTCTCTATTTTCTCTTTGTGAATATGCAATTCCACTAAGTCCAACTTCTCCCCTTTCCTTTTGCTGACTGTTTAAGATGATTGAGCTTCTTTCCCAGGAACGGAGATGAACGCTCTTTTAGAAGTTTGGGATCTCATGACAATGCCAAAGTCAAAGGTGGTGGACTCGAGGGCTGGGCTAAGGTGTCACTATGGAAGAAGCTACTGGGGAAGCAGGCTGTACCCACCCTTTTGGGGCAGGATGTGGACAGGAACGACTCCAAAAAATCCTTCACCAAACATAAGGTTTGTAGTACCAGAACAATAGCAGCAGTAAGCATGCAGGAGAACAGTCTAGATTAAAATGGCAGGAGCTTTCTTCCATATTATGTGCCCATTTCCATTAAAATGCGTTTATTACGTCCACTGCCTATTAGGTCCATAGGCAGTGGATGATTCCTGATTCTACAATGACAGCCCAGATGTCTGTTGTTACTCTAGTTTCACCCTCATTGATTCTTTAAAATGTACATATTCCCCAGGAGGAATTAAACCTTAATTTATGAGTCATAGCTCATCAGATAGCATGTCCAAAACAGAATTCCTAATTTCTCATTAAGTAGGTACCAATGTCTCTTCCTCCTAAGGCCAGTTGCTCAAATTACAAACATACTTTATCTCTTAATGTGCCTTATGCAGTCTATCACTCTTTCTTTTCAGTTTTTTCTTCTAACATGTATCTACTTCTCTATGTACCGGTCTGTCTGCTTTTTTCAGTTGCTACCATCCTAGTCTGCACCCCCTGTACTGTGATTGAAGCTTATTTGCCCACCTCTCCCCACCAGCTCAGGGCTTGGTTTGTTGAATCAGTGAATGAACCTGAGCAAGATTCTTTTCTAAGCTGCTTCTGGAGACAGGTTGTGAATTCTATTTAGTATGCTCAATGAGAATATTCTTTCTCTAGATCTGACTTCTAGACACTTAAAGGAAATTCCAGATCTATTTCTTTTTTTTTTTAATATTTATTTTTTAGTATTTGGCGGACACAACATCTTTGTTTGTATGTGGTGCTGAGGATCGAACCTGGGCCGCACGCATGCCAGGCGAGCGCGCTACCGCTTAAGCCACATCCCCAGCCCATCCAGATCTATTTCTAAGGATAACTTGGCCTGAAATGAATCCAAATCAATTTAGACAGGAAAAGACTCAATTTAGAACCAAGAAACTTTTCTGGATTCACCTATCAAAGAATCTCCAGAGAGACCATCTGTTGTTGAAATTCCTAATGATGCACACTGTGAAAGGATTAAGAGGAAATTCTAGCTAAATTAACAACTGGGATAGTTTTGAATTATTGGGAGTGGTCCATGCAGAGAAAAGACCTCTTTTAAACTTTTTGGACTTTAGGTTCAAATTGTCAGGGAGGAAGAACAGCCACCTTTACATCTGGATGGTTTGAGGGTTGACTATGCAGTGTCTGAACATCCTGTCATTTCATTTCTTGTCCTTGTTGCTCTAGCTCCCTGCCTTCCTCCAAGGTAGTATGATTTGCACTTCTGCCAGCAGGTACACAGGGAACAAGATGAAAGGCTCTGGAAAGTTAATGTAAACTGCTTAAAAAATTTAACTGGGAGCAGGTTGACTTTACAGCACAACACTAAGAACTTTTTCTTTGAATCTTTTTCTGTCTCTTCTTGCCTTCTTCATTTTTAATTATATTTTCCTTTATCCTTCCTCAGACACATCTTCTTCCAATACAGACTCACTCTTAGAATGAGAACAGTTTCAACTGGTTTCCTGAGGAGGAAATTGAGGCTCAGAGATATGAAATGATTTGCCTCTGACCATTGGAAACCAAGTACTTTGACTCATGGTCTCAAATTCTTTCTCTATGTAATGCCACTTTGCTTTTCGAAAGATAATAGTAAAGAGAAAGAAAACTCCAGTCATTGTTAAAAAAACCAATTTCTTTTATTGGAAAATATAATATCAAGAACATACATGCATTTGTGACTTCAGAGTGCTTTCTTAGTTAAAGAGCTAAACACATGTATGCCGCAGTCTGGCTGGGCACAATCAGGAGCCACTTGTCAAAAGAAACAAACTTTATTTTTAGAACCACACACGCCAAACAAAACAGCCTCTCAGGAAAAACCCTCAGAGCCTCAACTGCCACCACCGGCTTTCCACAAGCCTCTCTCTCCCACACAAGCTTCTCTCCACCTCCCACAATCCTCCTGCTCTTGAGGCCGATTGGCTGGGTCACGTGGGCGGAGCCAAAAAAGTCCCCCAATGAGCAGCTCCGTGGTCTGAAAGGGCAGGGAAACAGCCCAATGAGCATCACCGCAGAGGAGCCAATCAGCTAGATGTTGCTGGGGCCGCTGTGAGCCAATCATCAGCCGGCAGCTGGAAGTTTGCTGGGGCCCCTTGGCTGTGGCTCTCAACACATGTAAGAGAATTTTTAAAATCCCAATTAAATAAAAATGTGTTTAATATCAGTTTAATCCTTAGATTTATGATTTGGTTCTCTAGTTAATTTGTCAACTGTCCAGTACTTTCCCCTTGCCTGCCTGCCTCCCTCCCTCCCTCCCTTCTTTCCTTCCTTCCTTCTACTTAGGATTGAACCCAGGGTACTTTATCACTGAGATACATCCTCAATGCTTTTTATTTTAAGACAGGGTCTTGCTAAGTTGCTGAGGCTGGTCTTGAACTTGCAATCCTCCTGCTCCAACCTTCCAGACTGCTGGAATTACAGGTGTGCACCACCACCTCCAGTCTCAGTATTTTTCAAGTACAAAACTCTGATAATGACCTAATCACACTCCATTGAGCAACGGGGACTCTCAGTCCCAGATGAATTCAACAGGCTTAGAACTCACTTGTGTACCTTACTGGTTTTTTCACTCCCCTCCCCATGGATTTGTTTGACTATTTTCCTTCCACATTCTCAGATATTTGAAAGGTATCCATCCCATATCTCTTTATTCAAGCATACCATAAAAATTAAAGTGGCAACAAAAGTGAAATTTCTTAGAGTTGTGCTCCATTTGTGTACAATGAAATGAAATGCATCCTGCTGTCATGTATAACTAATTAGAAAAAATAAAATAAAATAAGTTTAAAAAGTGAAATATCAAAGAGATTGCTTTTGACAATGTTTCTAGGGAGGCTGCTTCCGAATCAGACTTGAAACATGAGTCTTTAATTAAAGTCTGTGTCTTGCTAGAAGAAACAGACTGAGCTGTAACTCATGGTATAATGTGATCTGTAAAGCAAAGGACTTGTGTGTGTGTGTGTATGTGTAATTCATTAGTAACTTTCCCTCATTTGGATGCTGAGGAGGAAACTGAGACTCAGAGACATGAAATCATTTGTCTCTGGCAGTTGTAAACCAAGTCCTTTGACTCATGGCCTCAAACCCTTTCACTACATAATGCCGCTTTGCTTCTCTAAGATAAGAATACATTTCTTAAGGCCAAAGTTGCCCTCTTGGTACTCCACAGATGGGCCAGCATATACACAAATGGGAAGCATCCACTGAGCTTTCTGTGAGAGAACCTTAAGAACCAGTGGTCAGGCTGGACCCCTGGCCTTGTTTAGCCTGCATGACCCTGTGAACTGACCTTACCTGCTTCTCCCAAGCTCATCTCAGAGTTCTCTCCTTATTCACCATGCTCAGCTGTCTTCCTCAAATTCCACCTGCCAATCTGTACTTTGAGGCCCTGCCCCTGCTGTCACCTTCCCTTGAGCTAGAACACCCTCCTAATTTGGGACTGGCTCCTTCTCCTCCCAAGGGAAGCCTTTTGGAGGCACTTCACCTGAAGGAGGTGCCACCTCTGTCTACTCACTCTCCTGCCCATCATCCTATTTGCTTCCCTCATGGCACCTGGAGTGACGTCATTGAGTTAATTTTTTCCTATTTGTTGTCTGAGCCCCTCTGCTCCCTCAAAAAGGGAAGTTCTGCAAGATTTTGCTCATCTTGTTCATTATACGTATCCCCAGCATCTTAGCACATAGCATCTGGAAGATGCTTGCTAAATATTTGTTGACTAATGGATTCATAACTAAAATAAGCTGAAGGATTGTGGACTATTGTTCAAATAGCAATGGGTTGTGTAGTTACAATGCCAACTGGATTTGGAATTGTTTGCCGAGAATGAAGTCCCCAGAACATCCTTGTGGAAGGTAAGACACATACACTCATTGGCCCAAGGCAGTTGCTTCTAATAGGAACTATCTGTAAACCTGGCAGGCACCCCGGTAGACCCATGTTATAATTCCTGTCACCTTGCAAAACTGTACATTATTAGGACTTTTCCACACATCAGCCTGAGATCTAGATGAGAGAATGCCCAAGCAGCACGGGGTCCGTGCTAGGGATGTAGGAATGAGGAAGTCACCATTCCCTTCTTTAAGGCTCTTGTCATCTAATAGGGAAGACATGGAGTGCTTCAACTTTTGTAAGTGGCCCAGAACACAGGCTTTTCATTAGCACGTGAAGCCATCTCAGCAGTGCTGTTCTGCAGTGTGGGATGTTGAAATGGTTCTCAAATTCTTCACCTTTGGAAACTAGGACCTTTGAACTTCACTATAGTGTCCAGTGTTTTAAAACTAATACTGGCAGAAATTACCCATTACTGAGATATTGCTATGTGCCAGATTCTACCCTGGGCATTTTTACATTGGCTTTTGCCCCAGGTAGTTCCAATTATATTATACTCACTTTTATGTGTGATGAAATCGAGACTCAGGAAAGTTCAGTAACTTGTCCAAGGTCATCACATAACTAGAAAGTGCAAGCCACAATCAAATCCAGGTGGGTTTTTTTTTTTTTTTTTTTTTTGGCTTCTGGACCTGGGGATTAAACCCAGGGCATTCTATCACTGAGCTACCGCCCTTTTCTTTCTTTTTTGTGGTGCTGGGGATTGAACCCATGGCCTTGGGCATCCAAGGTAAAGACGCTACCAACTGAGTTAAATCCCCATCCCACATTTCCAGCCCTTTTAAATTTTTATTTTGAGACAGGGTCTTGCCAAGTTGCTGAAGGTCTAAGTTGCTGAGGCTGTCCTTGAACTTGGGATACTCCTGCTTCAATCTCCCAAGTAGCTTGCACTGGCAAATCCAAGTGTTTCTAATAATAGAGCCCATGTGTTTTGCAGTATGTCACAGGCTTTTGTTTATGCCAAATCATAAAATAGAGAGGTGACTGACACAAGACCCTTAATGGGCTCAGCTCGGGCTTCCTCATTTATAACTGCAGAGCCCTTCTGCATGACAACATTCGTCCCATAGGTCCGTCT
Organism: Marmota marmota marmota; assembly: GCF_001458135.2. Lineage (NCBI taxonomy): Eukaryota > Metazoa > Chordata > Mammalia > Rodentia > Sciuridae > Marmota > Marmota marmota. The sequence continues at coordinate 27,372,289 of NW_025999842.1, read as the reverse complement.
AGGTACCTCTCATCTTTTGCTTTACCATAGATATTTTTAGTCCTTAATGGTCCCCTATGAAGTGTTCATCGATGAAAAATGGCTGTGTCTCCCAAGCAGTGCTGCTTCCCAAATGCTTGGGATTCCCACTGGAGCTGAAAGTCACCTCAGGGAAGCAGCTCTGCTGCTCCAAGCTCTTTTGGATATGCTTTTCATACTTTTTCCTTTATATATAACTACAGTACTTGGAAAATGTGATTTTATTTCTATTCATTAAAACTTATAAATGTTATAATTTGACAAGTCACATCCCCCAAGGAGTTTCCTCTTCATAAACTCAGTGCTGTTTGACAGATAAAAAAAAAAACTAGGTAAGGAGACTGGAGGCAGTAGGAATGCGTGCAAACACCCCCCCCACCACACACACACACACACACACACACACACACACACATGCCTGCTTGCTTTCCATATCCATAATCCACCAATACCAGGACACAGCCAGCAGAGGACAAATGTAAGAGAGGAAAACTTTGAAGAGTAATTATTATTCTGAGGTAATAAAGTTGACTTTCCTTAAAGCCACTTCTTTGGATTACCAGGCAAATATATTTTGATATTTTCTCTTTTTTTCAATTGTTTTTTCAGTACTGGTGATTGAACCTAAGGGTGCTCTACCATTGACCTACATCCAAAGCCCTACTTTTTAAAATTTTTTATATTGAGATAGAGTCTCATTAAGATGCTGAGGTTGGTCTCAAACTTATGATCCTCTTGCCTCAGCCTTGTGAGACTCTGGGATTACAGGATTATAGCACTGCACTCAATCATTTTGACTATTTTGGCTTCTCTAGTGTGAAATGTTTTGAAGGTACACATGGCTGTTGACTTCAAAACAAGTCAGGCGTGGTGGTGCACACCTGTAATCCCAGCAACTCAGGAGGCTGAGGCAGGAGGATTGTGAGTTTGAAGCCAGCCTCAGCAACTTAATGAGGCCCTAAACAATTCAGTGAGACCCCGTCTTTAAATAAAATATAAAAAAGGGCTGGGGATGTGGCTTAGTGGTTAAGCACCCCTGGGTCCAATCCCAAGTACAGGAAAAAAAAAAAAAAGCTTTTGGATCTCCACTGGCTACTTTCTTGTCTGCGCGTGTTTTATAGGAAGATAAGTGTTCATGGTGGGAAGGAGGGAGAGAAGGAATTAGGGACCTGCAGCGGAATAAAGAAGGGCAGTAGAACAGGGTAGAAAAAAGCAGGGACCAGAAACAAGGGACATAGGGAGGTAAGTGTTCTTCCTCCTTTCCCTTCCACTAGCACAAATGATGGGTGCACCAGAGAATTTCAAGTTCATTTGAGCTGTGGTTGGGAGCTGGTTATGGCCTGAGGCACCAGCTGCCTCTCAGAGGAAAGCTTGGCAATAAGAGAGGCAGAAGTCAGACAGAAAGGCCCTGCCTGACATGTGAGCTGTGGAGGGATGTCAACAACAGCTGACCCATCATGAGACCTTAGGAAGAAAACCAATAGGAATCTTGTTTCCGAGCTTCTAGAGCCTTGTTCGCTCCCTGCTAGGTGCTTGGAAACAGATTGACTAACATAATGGAGTGATTTTGTAATCTGTCATAATACCATAAGCCACAGATCCACAGACTTTGACCCCTCACAGGTATAATAAGCTCCTTTATTCAGCTGCACATGTTCTCCCTATGGGGACGGAAGGAGGGGTCCCTGCTTCTAATTACACAACCTAAGCATATGTTTTGCTGGAACACAAAGCATTATATTCATTAGCAACAATCTTATAAGCCAGGTTCTTTTTACTAGCCTGTTAACTAATTGACAGTTAAGAATTTGTATTAATAATATCCTGCAGCCAAGCATGGCTTAATTTGACAGTTTGATTAAGAATGTAGGCAAGCTCCGCAAGCCGGCATGACTGTCAGCCTTTATGTAGGAATCCTGCTTTTCAAAGCTCATAACTCGCCTGTAAAACAATATCACTCTGCCAGAAAACTGCTCTCCCAGGTCGAAGTTTGGGGAGTCAGCAGAGTCACTTGCTTGGAGGAGTTTAGTGACACATCTAAATAAGGAAGTGATTTTTGCTGGTATTTTCTTGAGATCTTATTGGTGTGATTCACTTGTTCTGCACCAAATGGTTCAGGGGGTGGATTCTCCTAACTCTTCCTTTCTGTTTTTCTATATCTTTCACCCTCTTTAATTTTTTCTTTCCTTTTATTGAATGTAGAAAGAATGACACCCACAGCAACTCCATTGAAAGTGGTGTAAAGCGATGGGAGAAAGGACAAAATTGAAAACCTATCCTGTCACACACCGCTCTTTCCAATCTTTGGTTTTGAAATTCTACCCAGTTTTAAAGACTGAGCTTCAATCTTCCCTCCTCCATGACACCTCCCCCATGGAAGGAAATCAGGTATTTTCCTCCTCTTCTCTCCCAGCACATGCACCATCTTCTCTTCTAGCTTTCTGCTCACCTGATCACAGCCCACTCGGTCACAATCTGTCCCTTTCTTCCAAGACCACACCAAAGCACATTCGTCCACATTCAAATCTCTTTCCTGTGACCCCTTATAACTCCTCTTCTGCCTTAGCTCACTCATTTGTTTGGGTCTTATACATTCGGGCCCCTGGAGGTGGTACTGTACCTTATTTAACCTTCTAACTCTACCACAATAGGTGGAATCTGGTGGGGATGAGACGAGGTCATGAGGGTGGAGCCCTGAGCGGTCTGCAAGGCTTGAGGAAGGAAGATGTGAGTTCAAAGCCAGCCTCAGCAAATTAGTGAGGCCCTAAGCAACTTAGCAAGACCCTGTCTCTAAATGAAAAATTTTAAAGGGGCTGGGGATGGGCTCAGTGGTTAAGTGCCCCTGGGTTCAATTCCTGGTACCAAAAAAAAGAAAAAAAAAAAAAAGATGAAGAATGGACCTGAACTCTGTTTCTCATGTGAAGGTATGGCGAGAACTACAAGCCAGGATGGGGATTCCTACCAGGAATCAAATCTGCTAGCACCTTGACCTTGGACTTTCCAGACTTCTGAACTGTGGGGTGATAAATGTGTGTTGTTTAAACTACCAGGTCTGTGGTATTTTGTTATAGTAGCCTGAGCTGACTACAGTGAGTTTTATCTATCTGATGTGTTTTTCTTTCTTCTATAGAAGAATTGCTTGATTTTAACACAGCAAACTATACCTTGTTGGCTGGAAAAGAGAGATTCTCCAATGTCAGTTGAAGTGTGTGTGTGTTCCCTAATACCATGTCTGGGAGATGATTACATCCCAAAATTTATGCCTTTCATCACCTATAGCACATTCCCATGATTGGCTTATTGAAGAACATATTTAAAGGCAAAAGAAAAATGAAAGTCATAAAAAATCCTGGAATTGTTAATTATGTAAACCCATGCTGCTGGTCAATTATTTTGACAAGTAATTGGAAATTTTTGTTCCCAATCACTTTAGTAATTCAGGCCCCACCCCTCTTTATTTCTGTCTGCTGAAAATTCTAAACTATACCCACGTACAGTGGTACATGACTGTAGTCCAAACAACTCAGAAGGCTGAGACAGGAAGATTGTAAGTTTGAGGATAGCCTGGGAAACTTAGCAAGACCATGTCTCAAAATAAATAATAAAAAGGGCTGGGGATGTAGTTCATGGTAAAGCACCACTGAGTTCAAATCCCAGTACTGGGAGTAAAAATAGTCCTAAACAATTTGCAAAATAATATTACTCAGTTGCAGGAAAGAAGTTCCAGAGGCAGTTATTATTATTCTTTTTTTAAAGATTTATTCTGATATTTTCTATTGCAAATTTCTTTTTTTAAAGACATTCCCAAGGTCTAATTTGCATACAACAAATGCACCCATTTGATGGGTTTTAATAAATGTTTGCATGCATCCATATGAACACAACCACAGTCAAGACAGAGCATTTCCATTGCCCCCGCCCCATGTCTTCATTCTCCAGCAAAAATTGGATACAAAAGTTCCAATGTGTCCACTGTAAAAGGATTTTACTTTCCTAAAATCTAACTCTTGCTTCTGTAAGAAAACTGATATGACTTTGTAGAAGATACTTAACAGTTTCTTTCCAATGGGTCCTGAACAATGCTTATTTGACAAACTGTTTTAGTTATTGGTTAATTAAGAGTCCCAGGCTTGCTTTCTGTCCTTATATTGAGAGATGGCCCAATGTTAATTTTTCCCACTTCTGGACCCTCAGTCATGGCCAGGAGAGACTTGAATGCCCCTTAAATACATCACATTCAATATCCAATAAAATGCAACATCCACACTTTTCTCATGTGAAGTCCTATACTAGGAAACCCTTCCTCCAGGAATCAGCTCAAGCCCTCCATCTCTCAGAAGACTTTTTCAACCAACTAAACTTTTGGAGATCCCCCTTTCTCCAGAATGTTGCATTTGGTATTGCCCAACATGCCTTGTTAGCATTGCCAATATGGGTGTCAGTCTCTACTGCTGGACTGTGCACTCTTCAAGGGCAGGAGTTTCCCCTCAGCCCAGCAGTATCCATTCCACTAAATGACTGAGCCTGTGAGACCTTCCTGGAACAATATGTTACATTTGAATAGATTTCAAACCACTTTGTGACTCATGACTGATAATTGGATACTTATCCCAATTCTGTTTACAAAATTAAGATTTGCAGAACAATGCATTAGTGGGATAGGGCACATAGGACACATATTGAGCCATTACACAGGGCTAGAGGTGGTGACAGTGGTCAGCTGAATACATTTTTTTGTCTAGTCTATATCTCCTTCTTTTCTACTTCCTTAGGAGGTAAATTCTGTTACTAGATATATATATATTCTTCAAGGTATTTATATAGATGGGTGTATACATCTATATTCAGCAAAAAAGTATTGAACTAGCATCAAACTATTCATACTGATTTGCACTTGCTTTTTTCACCTGAAATTTTCCAGAGCCAATAATCCCTACCTTTTGGCCACCTAATCCATTCCATCCTCTGAATAGAAGCCTAAATTCTACTTCCAAAATACAAAACTGATCATTCCATTCCCCTACTTGAAACCTTCATCGGCTGTCCACATAGTCAACAGGACAAAGTCCAAATCCCTTAGCATGACTTATAAGGGCCTAGCCTTTCTAGATTGATTGTTTTCTAGTGCCTTGTACCTACCCCATGATTCAGCCATGGTAACCATTACCCATGATCCTCTCTAGTCATGGAGCCTCCTCTTGCAAGCTCTTATCTTTTAAGAAACAGTTCATAAGTGTTTCTGTCTATGTGAGACATCTTGGCTAAGGTTATTCACTCTTCTGAAGCACTTTGGCTCCTGGTACCCAATGCTTTTGTAACATTTAGCCTTTGCATTATCATTATTTTTCTTCTCATCATTTTTCCTACAAGGACAATCAGCTCACTATAGACAGAACCTGTGTTTTATTTATATTCTGTGCCCCATGCTTAGTAGTTTCTGGCGCCATCACTCAGCTGTTGAATGAATGGACTCCTATAGAATATCTGAAGTAGTTAATTTTTATTTCAGCTGACCACTGTCACCACCTCTATCCCCGTGTAATGGCTCAGTATGTGTCCTATGTGCTCTATCCCACTAATGCAGATATCCCTCCTTTTCAGCTTCTCCAAAGAATCTATCCACACTAAAGCACTAGCAACCTATGCAGATCTTAGCACCAAAACAAAAAATAAAAAAGGGAAGAATGTAGAGAGTTGGGGAAATTCACTATAATTTTGTTGCCCAATAAAAGAGGATATGAATGTTCTCTCTGATGTGTGGATACTAACACACAATAAGGGCGGGGGAAGGAAGAATAGAAGTTCATTGGATTAGACAAAGGGGAATGAAGGGAAGAGAGAGGGTATGGAAATAGGAAAGACAGTAGACTGAATAGGACATCGCTTTCCTATATTCATACATGAATACATAACCAGTGAAAGTCCACATCATGTTCAACCACAAGAATGGGATCCTAATTAGAATAAGTTATACTCTATATATGTATAATATGTCAAAATATACTTTACTGTCCTGTATATCTAAAAAGAACAAATAAAAAAAGAAAAAAATTAGTTAAAACACCTACTGTGTACTAGGCATCTGTGCTGAGTATTGAGGATCAAAGTAGTATACCTAGACATAGACCTCCCCTCATGAAGCTGTCTGTATTTAGATATTTAGGGGGGTGACAAACTTGAAATAAATGAACAGCTAAACATTAAAATAAATAAATAAATACTCTCATCCAGTAAAGACATTTTCCCTAAAACTGAATTCTAGATAAAATTCACTACAAGAAAACTTATGTGGGGACATTGGTTTTCATGACAATGTTGTCAATCTGAGATCTGAAAATACAGAGAAACATTATTCAGATGGACGTTCTTCATCACTTTCATCCAAAAGCCTATGGAATAATATTCAGGGAAGGCTTTCCTGAGGGCAGTGAAAATAATATAGTCTGGATGCAGTTTTTTCCTGATGATCTAATGACCTGAAGTTGACAAATAGATTGCATACATGCTGAAATGCTGAGCTGCTATCCCTACAGCAGACATTACTATTCAATCACAGCAGTATTTCCTGCTGATCTAGGACAAAGATCTCAACATAGCAAATGCCACTAGTGACTAAAGTTAACATATAAGGTGAAAAAACCAAAGTCCTACCATCCAGCTTATTTAATGCCTGATAGTTTTTGTGTCTTAGAGCAACACTCACTACACTTTGTGCTTTGTTCAAGGCCAAGTTTATCCATCTGATGAATCTTTAAAATTATTAACATTTACTTAAATAATCAACAAACCTTTAAATATTCATACACAAATGAATCAACCCAAACTTGATGGATTTATCTTATTTATTTATTTATTTATTTATTTTTTGCAGTACTGAGGATTGGACTCAGGGCCTTCCACATACTAGGTAAATATTCTACCAGCCCTTGATGAATTTAAATAGGTTGTATTTCTCCAAATATTTAAATATTGACTCAAAGTTTATTTGACCAAACTCTTGTAAATATTTAATGCAAATCCCAAGTCCATCTTATTAGGATCTTTTAAATGCTGTAAACACTTCAAAGGGCAGACAAAACAGGACATCACAAGAATTAGTAAACTGAATGTTTATACTAAAATTGGCTAGAAAAGTCAAGGACTGAAGATTTAAATGTTTGTTTATGCTTATCTTAATCTCATTTTAAAAACTTCCTTAGAGTTACATTTTGGGTGGGTATAGTGAATGCTGTAGTATGCCACCAAAATCTTCTGACAAGATCAAGACAATCATTCTTAAAGCTTCCAATAATTATGAGGTGATAGCTCATAGCCAAGTCCCTCCCAGAGCCTCTCTGTCAGTAGGAGCTCTAAAGTGATGACTTCTCCCAAGGGGCTTCCTGTATCTAATGATTGATTCATAGGAAGGAGCAAAGGCCCAATCTTTTGGCTTAAAAGTTGAAACATCTCTGAAGGGTCACTGCAGCTTCACAACATTCTGCAAGATTTCCTGAGACATTTGTTATGACTGTATTGCAGTTCAGCTTAACCCTCTTCCCCTTTCATACATAGTGATTATAAGAGCACTTCCCAGAAAGCGTCCTTATACAATCTCAGAATCTTGAACAACCTGAACCATGATGAGGAGGATGCACAAATATTGCTAAATACTATATTCACACTTTCCTGGGGTTGTACTAATTTTACCAGGACTAAAAGGATAAAAAACCAAAAGTGAAACAAAAACATCTTGGAACAACCAAAGACAGAATTTAGGGTGTTGGCTGATTATTAGTTGGGAACCAGGACTTGGTTAATCAGTTCAAAGAGATCCACATTAGACCACGGGAAGGTCACTCCACTGGTTCCTCTTTATAATTTGATCTACTTTATTTCATCATGGGATAATTAAGTTCCTACTTTTCAATTAGGTGTTTATCTTTTGAATCTTGTTTTCTTTTTATGCACACAATAACTTTATTTTGTTTATATATTTTTGTTTTTTTCTCATTTCACAGTTTTTATTATTTTTAAATTTTGTTCTAATTAGTTATATATGACAGTAGAATGCATGTTGACACATACATAAATAGAGTACATCTTCTTACTCTTCTGGTTGTACATGATGTAGAATCACACTGGTCATGAAATCATATATGTACATTGGGTAATAATGTCCAATTCATTCTACTGTCCTTCCTACCCCTGTGTTCCCTCTCCTTCCTTTTCTTCACTCCCCTCTGTCTAACCCAAAGTACCTCTATTCTTCTCTAGCCCCCACCCCCTTATTGTGAATTAGCACCTACATATCAGAGAAGACATTTGGCCTTTGGTTTTTTGGGACTGACTTATTTCACTTAGCATGATACTCTCCAATTCCATCCATTTATCTGCCATAATTTCACTCTTCTTTAAGGTTGAGGATTATTCCATTGTGTATACATACCACATTTTCTTTATCCATCCGTTGAAGGGCATCTAGGTTGGTTCCATAGTTTGGCTATTGTGTATTGAGCTGCTATAATGTTTATCTATTTTTATGTGGTGCTGAGGATCAAATCCAGTGCCTCATATGTGCCAGGCAAGCGCTCTACCACTGAGCTACATCCCCAGCCCCTCTTGGCATATCTTTTAGGACTGATGTATCCTTTATGCTTTGCAAGTAAAGCCTGGCTCTGCCTCACTGGTTGTGCTGGGTCTTTAAATATATTAGAAACACATGTTTGCTTTGTCCACATCTCATAATAATTAGGAAGGTGTACCAGTAATTCTCTTTCTTGAAATACTTTGGAAATGTGTCACCTTGGTGCACAGATTTGACTTCTCTTTTTTACTAAGCGAGCGACTTCCAGTGTTGATCAGCTCCCAGAGAGAGCTTTTGGCCTACTTCTATTCACAATCCCCTGGGCACATCAGGACTTTTGTTTTCTGGTTGAACACCTACCTCTTCAGGGCTAGTTTGTCTCTTAAGTTCTATATTCATTGTTTTCATCTTACACAATTTAAAAGAAAAATCTGTGCTTTGTAAACCAATTCTTATACAGAACAACTTCTAAACAAAACCAAAAAAAAAAAAAAAAAATTAAACCTATCCTATCACAGTCACCCTTTTGATTTATTCTAACTTCTACCCTTTGCTACTTTTTAAGAATGTTTCTCCTTTGATTATGACTATAAACTCATGGCTATACAAATTCAAGTAGTTCAAAATAACTGTCATACTACTACTTCTATTCCTATTATTACTAACTACAGCTACTACTGCTGGTACTAAAAATATCTAATATCAATATTATTATTTTTAATGCTCACATTGTCACAAGATGGCCAATGGAAATCTCTTTTAGTTGGCTTCCTTTGCTTTCAGTATTGCCTTTGACATCTTTGCTTTTTGCAAAGACTAGGAAATACCAGACAGATGGGGAATCCTTTCATGGAATTGGCCACCCGCTAAGACATCCATTTTGTTTAGTGGAGAATACCATTAGAAAATAAAATATGGGTGTTGGAAGTGTATTAAAGCATAGGTGGTGGCTGGGGTTGTAGCTCAGCAGTAGAGCACTTGTCTAGCATGTGTAAGGCACTGGGTTCAATTCTCAGCGCCACATAACTAAGTAAAATAAAGGTCCATTGACAACAACATCAAAATACTTTAAAAAACATAGGTGTGAAGGCAAGAGAAGTACCACAGTGGGGTACTTTCAATGATAGAGCTGGGAAAAACATTTCCTTGTTATGTTGTGATTTTACATTAGTATTTCACACTATGATAATTTATATGTGTCTTACTTTAAAAAAAATTATTGGTGTTTTAATTGGCCTAGTGCATCTATGTAAATTTTAGGTGTGCCTGAAATAGTAGATCTGAACATTTATTGTGAAAAATTTATGGTAAACCAGGTGTGGTGGTGCATGCCTGTAATCATAGTGGCTCCGATGGTTGAGGCAGGAGAATCACAAGTTCAAAGCTAGCCTCAGCAAAAGTGAGGCACTAAGCAATTCAGTGAGAATGTGTCTCTAAATAAAATACAAAATAAGGCTGGGGATGTGGCTCAGTGGTCCAGTGCCCCTGAGTTCAATCCCTGGTACCCCCCCCCACAAAAAAAAATTCTGGTAGATGGCAACAAAAAGTTTTGTTATAACAAAGTCAGAAGTATATGTTAGAAAGTTGTCTTAAGGGAGGAGCACTTTTTTCTAATTTGCTCATAGCTATACATTGACCACCATGACTTTCTATTATGCTGACAGGACATAAAGATGGAACTCAGAGAACTGAAAGGAAAAATGGTTAATAAGTCCTTACACAGTAACTCTTAAACAACATATTTCTCAAGAATTTTTGGCATGTACCAAGTTCATGTCTAAATTTTATGGTAATTATGTTATAGAAATTTTGAAGCTGGATTAGTTTTCACATTTTACCTAGTTTTGCATAGATGTGAGTCATGTGGAGGGTCTTTAGGCAGAGCAAACATTTTTTCCTCTCAAATTTCCCATATAATCTAGATCAGAGTTGCATTTAACTTGGTGGGGCCTGGATCTCAAAGACAGTGAGTAAAATGAAAATTGGAAGAGTCAATATTAACAAGGATGATTTTTGCTTTTGTCCACGAAGGACTAAAGATTAACATAATTGCCTTTCCACCATAAATAACTGAAAATTAGACCTACATTTAAAATGACACTATTCAAACATTGGACAATTAGAAGTGCAGATCTAGAGCTGGGGTTGTGGCTCAGTGGTAGAGCACTCACCTAGCTTGTATGAGGCACTGGGTTTGATCCTCAGCACCACATAAATTTAAAAATAAAGGTATTGTGTCAAAAAAAAAAAAAAGAAGTGCATGTCTGTAATATCTGAGAGAAGAGAAAGAAACAGGGTAGGTCTTGTCGGAGTTCTAGTTCATTGTATGAACATTTCTAGGTCCTGAGGCAAGAAGAGGGAATCTAATCAGAGCCTGATGGTCTCATTGAGTTGAAAGACAGAAATCAGAGTTGGCAGAATCTGATACTCTGAGTATCAGAGTAGAGAACTCCAGAATGCTACCGTGTAGGCCCTTTGGTTAAAAACTGATCTGAGCATGTGCAAAAAGAAACTCCCCAATGCCTGGGAATAAACCACTGAAAACAGTAGGATTGCCAATTCCCAAAGTTCACCCTAAGCTGGTAATAGTTTGGATTCCCTTCAGCCAGAGCAGAGTTAGAGTTCTCAGAAGAACCTTACTCTAAGAGTGGAGCTAAATTAGTTCTAGAATAGTAACTGTTCTTTAGTGCATTTCTGTTGGTGATTAATTCTGCCAGCTTTTCTCTCTGAAAAAAATTTTCTTTTACTGAAAGATATTTCACTGCACAGAGAATTCTAGGTTTTTTTTTCTTTTCAGTTCTTTAAATTATTGCTCCATTGTCTTACTGTGTGCCTCATGTCCAAAGGAAAAAAAAATTGCCACCATACTTCTCTTTGTTCCTCTGTATATAACATGTATTTTTTCCTGTCCTGCTTTTAAGATTTTTTTCTCTTTATAACTGATTTTCAGCAATTTGATTATGCTATACCTTGACATAGTTTTCCTCATGTTTCTTATACTTGAAGGTTTTTTGAACTATTTGAATTTGTGGGTTTTGGTTTTTAATTTGGGAAAATTTTAGCCATTAAATTTTTCCATAATTTTCAGTTCTCTCACCCACTCTTTAGGAACTCCAATTATGTATATGTTGGGCTGTTTGAAGTCATCCCACAAATTGCTGATGCTCTGTTTGTTTAAAAAAATTCTTTTTATCATTTTTTAAAAAATTATTTTTTCTCTCTTTATTTCATTTCATATAGTTTCTTCAAAGTCACTATCTCCAATGTCTAGTCTGCCATTAATTTCATCCAGTTTAGACATTGTAGCTTTAATCACTAGATTTAGGTATTTTATTTTTATCTTCTGTATATTTATTTGACTTTTTAGATGTTTGTTTGAGACAGGGTTTTGCTCTCTTTCTCAAGTTGGCCTTGAAATTCTGGGCTCAAGGGATATTCTTATCTTAGCCTTCCATACTTAACTTTTGAATATATGGCAAATTTAGTTTTAATAATTATTTAAATTCTAACATCTGTGCTAGTTTTGGATTAATATCAATTGAGTTGTTTTCCTCATAATGTCATATGTACTTGCTTCTTTGTTTACCTGTAATATTTAATTTGATGATAGGCATTGTAAAGTTTACCTTTGTGGGTGATAGATAGTTTTGAATATCTATAGATATTATTGAACATTGTTCTGAAATAAATGCAATTAACGGGGCTGGGGATGTGGCTCAAGCGGTAGTGCGCGCTCACCTGGCATGCGTGCGGCCCGGGTTCGATCCTCAGCACCACATACCACATACAAACAAAGATGTTGTGTCCGCCGAAAAACTAAATAAATAAATAAATATTAAAAAATTCTCTCTCTCTCTCTCTAAAAAATAAAAAAATAAAAAAAATAAATGCAATTAAGTTACTTGGAAATTATTTGGCCCTTTTTTGGCCATATTTTTAAGATGTTTTAGAATTAACTAGAGTAGCATTTAGTTTAGGATAATAATCATTTCTCACTACTGAAACAAGACTCTTCCAAGAATCCAAGAGGATTCAATACTCCATGAAATATGATTTTTCTCTGGCTGTTGGGAACAGATACAATTCTCAGACCTATGCAAGGGGCCATTCCTCTGACCTTTTCAAATAGTTCCTACTCCATCCTTGAGTTTTTTTCCCCCCCCCCGCATGCTCGGGCTGATAGGTACTCTGTTGAATATTTGAAGGAAATTCTCTGAAAATCTCTGGGTTTCCCTCCAAGTACAGCTGTTTCTTCTCTAGTACCCTGTCCTGTGAACTCTAGGTCTTGGTCTCCCAAGAATCTCAACTTTGTCTCCTCAACTTAGGGATTCCCAATAGGGCCCTCTGGGGCTACACGTTTCTTTGCTGATGCCTGGGTACTCTCTTAGGGCAGTAAGCTAAGACAATCCTAGGACTCACTGTATTTGTTACTTGTCTCTCAGGGATCACTGTCCTTCATTGACTGATGTCCTGTGTCTTGAAAACTGCTACTTCATAATTTATTCTGGATATTGTTATTATTGTTCCAAGTAGGAAGGTAAACCTAGTCCTGGTAATATAAGTTACCAGGCATGCAAAAGAAGAAGTAAAATATGAGCCAAATCTATCATGACTATAAGCAGAAGTCTTAAAGTCTTCTCTATATTTTTTTCTGACAGAGCTTTAAAGAAAAAATTGAAAGGATCAAATTCATCTTCAAATAACAGTATGTGTTAGTCAGTTTTTTGTTGCTTTGACCTGATGGGGGGGCAACTTAGAGGAGGGAGATTTATTTTGGCTCCTGATTACAGAAGATTCAGTCCATAGTTGGCTGGCATCATTCCTTGGGGCCTGAGGTGAGGCAGAATGTCATGGTGGAAGGTCATGGAAGGAGAGCTGCTTAACTCATGGCAGTTGAAAGAAGAGAGAGAGAAAGAGGGAGAGAGAGAGGGAGGGACTGGGGAGAAAATAAACCCTTACAAGGCACACTCACAGTGACCTACTTTCTCCAACAAAGCCCACTTCCCTGTAGTTTATTCAGCTATCTGATGAGGTCAGAGCCCACATGATTTAATCATTGTATAAATGCCCCACCTTTGAACCTTGCTGCATTAAGGATCATGCTTTCAAAATGAGACTCTGGGGAACATTCCAGATTCAAAACACAATCAAGCATGTCTAATTTACAACAAAATCTAACATCCAACAATATAAATTCACAATGTCTGGTATTTAATATAAGTTACCAGGCATGCAAAAGAACAAGTAAAATATGAGCCAAATCCAAGAAAAATCAATCAACAGAAGAAGATGCATAAATAACAGAGGTAGTGGAATTAGCAGATAAAGAACTTAAAGCAGGTATTAGAAATCTTTCAAATAGTTTCAACAATATTGTGTGAGTCAGCTTTCTGTCGCTGTGAATGCCTAAGATACACAACTTAAAAGGAGGAAAGGTTTATTTTGGCCCAGGGTTTCAGAGATTTCAATCCTTGGTCACCTATTGCTTTGGGCCTATGGAAGCACAGTATATTATGATGAGTGCATGAAGGTCTGTTCACCTTAGAGCAGCTGGGATGCAGAGAGAGAGGGAGAGAAAGACAGAGACAGAGAGAGGAGAGGACAGGGTCCCAATATCCCCTTCAAGGGCACATTCCCAATGACCTAACTTCTTCCAAGTGGACCCCACTCTTAAAAGTTCCACCACCTCCCAAAAGTGCAACAGCTGGGGATGAAACCTTTAACACATGAACATTTGGGAAACATTCCAGATAAAAACTATGGCAGATATAAAGAGAAACTTTTTTTTTTTTTTTGGTACCAGGAATTTAACTCAGGGGCACTCAACCATTGCATCCCCAGCCCTATTTTGTATTTTATTAGAGACAGGGTCTCACTGAATTGTTGAGACTGGCTTTGAACTCGCGATCCTCCTGCCTCAGCCTCCTGAGCCACTGGGATTATAGGCGTTCACCATCGCGTCCAGCAAGAAACGTGTATTTTAAAAAAGACCTGAAGACTTAGATTCTGTGTTTCCACAAGTTTGGCTGCTTCATTCCTAGGCAATACCTCCCTCCTCCTTAGGCTGATGATATCCTTTTTTAAACTCTCTCCTTCCTTCTCTTCTTCAATCTCTTTCTCATCCAATAAATTCTATATCCTGAAATAACTCTCAAATCCATCCTCATGTCTCCATCTCTACTTCCCGGTCATCTCTCCCCTAGAGGGCAGCAAGGCTCTCAGATTCCCACCCTAACCACCACTGCCTCCAATCTATTTTGCCCACAAAATATCCAGAGGGATTTTTCTCAAATGAAAAATGACTCATGCCTCTCTTATGGTCTTTCACTGCCCCTAGGATAAAGTCCACAATCTGGCGGAGAGTGGTGGCACATGCCTGAAGTCCCTTGGGAAGCTGAGACACGAGGATCATGAGTTCAAAGCCAGTCTCAGAAACCATGAGGCGCTAAACAACTCAGTGAGACCCTGTCTCTAAATAAAATAAATAGGGCTGGGGATGTGGCTCAGTGGCCGAGTGCCCCTGAGTTCAATCCCTAGTACCAGCGCCCCCCCCAAAAAAGTCCACAATCTGTATTGTAGACTAAAGGCCCTTCTTGGTCCAGTTCCATCTGCTTCCCCCTTGAGCCTCTTCTGGAACCATTCTTCCTTTCCCTCCTGACTCTACTGCTATCCTTCCATTTTGATTCTTCCTTCTTGGGACATTTCTCCCAATGACTTTTCGTTCAGTAAATATATGTTCCTTTGTTAATTTCCCAGTTTAAATACCAGGGGAAGATTTCCCTGACCATCTGTGAGCCTTCCCATCATTCAGGTGCTGCTTTTGCTATGTGCTTTCAAATACCTCTATTCAGTGGTCACATCACTTTATCTTGCATCACGGAAATTGCTTAACAGCCCCTCTCCATGCCAACCTCTGTGCCTGTTACCCATGGCATCCTGGTGCCTAACCCAATGCCTGATTCCAAGAAGAATGAATTAGTGTTTATCCTCCATAATATATTTCGGCTCTGCTCCTTCTATCCCATCCCCAAAGTCCTATCCTAGGCCATGACACCTGGTTTCCTGAAAAGCCTCAGCTCAGTTTCCCTGCCTGAGCGTCCCTCCATCTAATCCACCCTGCTCACAGCCACAAGAACCATTGTCCTCAAGCACCATTTTGATCATATCACTCCTCTTCTTAGAAGTCTACAACAGCTCCAATTGCCTCTTGAATTAAATTAAAACTCCTAATCATGGGCTTCAAGGGTCTCTACCAATTAGCTGCCTCCCTACCCCCACACCTAACTGCTGTCGTCTTTGTACAGTTCCTCAAGCGAGGCTTCCCTGCTGCCCCTGAAAATCTGCTGCATGTCCACTTTCCTCCCAAGTCTGCCTCCTGGCACTTTTCTTTTTTTAGCTTTCTTTCTTCTCCTACTTTAAAAAATATTGCTCAATAATCATGTTCTCCACGAATCCTTCCTAAACCAAGTCCACGTGGCTTTGTCCTTTCTATCACAACCTGTTTTCAAGTGTGGGGGACCATTGGGGTTGTATGTGTGTTGTTAGTGTCTCATGCTCTGTGGCTTCTGCTCATTTATTTTTGGTTCTGTCTGCCCTATTAGGGTCCAGCAATTCAAGGACCAAGATGATGTCTTTTTTTAAAAAATATATTTATTCTTTTTTAATTTTAAGTGGACACACATCTCTTTATTTTACATGTATGTGATGCTGAGGATCGAACTCAGTGCCTCAAGCATGCTAGGCAAGCACTCTACCATTGAGCCACAACCCCAGCCCCCCAAGATGATGTCTTTTCATTGCCTGTGACTCCCTGGTATTGGTTCTCAGGCATGCTCTGTGCTTAAGGTCCTTGTTTACCTTTGCAACAGAGATGGAAAGGTAAAATTTCCCTAAAAGTGGAGATTTCTCAAGGAAACCTTTTTTTTTTCCTTCAAGTTTCCAAGCTCAGACTCTGGGTCAGTGTGACCAGGTGCGGCCTGAGCTGAGCAGTAGTTTGTCAGACTCCCCAAGGTGAGAGAATCTTAGTGTGGTAGTGAGGAAGAGAGACAAAAACAAACATTTCTGGACTGGAGTATAGCTCAGTGGTAGCACCACCAGATAAAACACAACACCTGTAGCAAAACTTTTGAGCACCTACCCTATGCCAGACACTGTATTAGAAGCTTTATGTGTGTTATTTTATTGTTACCTCCTAACCATGTGATGAATTAGGAGATATTATTCCTGGTTTACAAATTTATTAGTAATCTCAGAGAATTTGTTAAGCTGCCTCATCCCTGATACAGGCCTTTCTGGTCATCACACCCCAACATCCACCAACCCCCGCCACAAGTGCTTCTATTTTCATATAAAGGAAGGTGTTTCTGAACAAGAGGACTTTCTGAAAGTATCCCAAATCTAAGCCCAAACTAGGATACGTGCTCTGACAATGGTCCCACCACCACTTGAAGTCTCAAGACCGTGGTCACTGTGTTCCTACCACATGGTTCGGCTTATTTAGTTTTGTGAGACAAGTCTCTTCCAAAAACAATAGAAAAAATTTAAAATTTTTTAAAATTGAAGCTGACAATTCCTTTAAAATGTTGATGAAAGCCATAGACTGTCTCTCAGGAAAGTATGTAAGCACATGAGATTTACCTACAACATCACCGGGTTGCAGACTCTTCTCCCTTTATTTCTATCCCTAGCTTTTCCTAAATCCCAGGTCTAGAACCCCTATTCACCAAGAGAACGTGTTCTCCTTATATCTTTCTTATTTTGTAGAATCCAGAGACTGTTATCAATAAATTTTTGTGGACTCTGTCAATGTTGCTTATATGCATGTTTCAAATGACGGACTGTATGGAGTCTGGAGTTATTTAGATGAGCAAAGCCTAAAATAGAGACCTAAGAGAAAACCAAGGACTAAAAAGAGAGCCTAGCAAAGATGCTTTTGAGAAAATAAATGTAATGATCATTCCTCTTGCTTGTGTTTCTATAAATCTTTGGTCCTTGCTGTTGGCTTTAAGTATAACACCTCTACTTCCAGATCTGCTTTCCTGGTGATTATGGATAACACTGTTACTGCATTTCAGTTTAACTTTTTGGAGTAGCAGATCAGACTCTCTCTATTTAAAAGGTGAACCTCCTTTCAAATGCTAGGCTCGTTTTCCTGGGAAACTTCCCTTTGTGGTTGAGGAGAAAAGAAAAGAAAACAAAACAAAACTAGAGTCTTTCTGGAAGGGTGGAGGGGGAAGAGTGTCTTTTGAGGCTAAAGAGTGACATCTCTTGGTGGAGAGATGGAAGGGGCTCCTCATTGGGCCAGCTTTCATTGGGACAGGAGCATCCTGTCAGAGGGTCTATGAACCCTCTAAAGCGGTAGGCAAAATTTGGGGTTTGAAGTTGTTCATTTTTATGAGAAAATGCTCCAGAGCTTTTATCAGCTTTTTATGAAAGATTAATGGTTGGGTCTGTGTTTTCTCAAAGTGTTTGAGGTTGGAAATTACCCACAGCAGAACCACCAAAGAGTTTCAAAACAGATTCCCGAGCCTCACACAAGATCTTTAGCATTAGAATCTCCAGGGGTCTGGCTTGGAAATCTATATTTTTAACAACTTCCCTAGGTGATTTGGTTGAAATTGTGAATTAACTAGAGAATTCCAAATGTTTAACATCATCTGTTAGAGTAGGATAAATAATTATGGTATAGGGAAGTGCTTACATTTATCCCAAAAGCTTGGGTTGAAATCTCAGCTTGGCTGCTAGTTTCTGGCTATTTATCCTTGGCAATTATAAATCTCATTGATACTTACTTCCTTCCTCTGTAAATATGAGGTTAAATAATGTCTCGGTCTTAAGATAATATCGCCTACTACATAGCAGGAATCTAAGAAATATTATTTACTTTTTGCAAGTTATCAAATTTTCTCACATCCCCTCGCCCCCGCCTGAGGATTTTATCCAGTAGCATTTTACCACTGAGCTACATCCCAGCCCTTTTTAGTTTTTGTTTTGAGACACAATTTCACTAAGTTACCGAGGGTCTCTTTAAGTTGCTGAAGCTAGGCTTGAACTTGCAGTCGTCTTTCTCAGCCTCCTGAGTTTGCTGGGATTACAGGTATGCGCCACCATGCCCAGCTCATTCATAAAGTCTCTTAAATGATGAATATTCCTCCAAACTCTCCAGATTCAATATTTGTTTTTAAAAGTGTTTTATGAGATCTTTTCCCATAAAGATAATGTCCAAAAAACCATTTTCTACAATGATGCACTAGCCACACATGAAGAGGTTTTCTTGAGCCACCAAATATATCCAAACTGTAAACTTTAAACTAAAATTCTCTTTGTTTCAATTTAATGAAAATCAGTACTATTGGCATTCTGCAGACTCTACCACACTGTAACTCTCTCTGTGGATTCATAGCAATTTTAGATATGATATTTATGGAACAGATAAATGTCAGTAACTATTTTAATGTAACCAATAGGACAAAATCTTCCATTACTCTGTGTGCTTAATAGTCACATTATTGGGGAAAGTGTTTGATTTTATTAAGAATCACTCGCTAGTATATCTCCAGAAGCAAACAGCAAAAAAAGAGAAAAATAGAAATTCTTATTTTTATAAAACCAGTTATAAAATCTTCTGTTTTGAGTGGAATTCCTCCCCCTTTCCCCATATATAGAGACTGAACTGATTTGAACAAATTTCTCCCCTCTGCAATTCTATGGGTTCATTCTGCCACAACCATATGTTTTTGCCACAACTACCATCGAAAAAAGCATTAACACCTGTGTTCATTTTTTACATACCTTTGAACATTTCTGTTTACAATGTGAGCAGAAAATCTAAAGGAAAAAATGTCTAAATAAAAACAACGTAGTCTACTGATTTATGTTCACATAGATTAACCAAAGTGTCACTCCCTAAAGAATCTAAGAATTTGTCTCTGGTGTTATATATATATATATATATATATATATATATATATATATATATATATATATATATA
>NW_025999842.1:27338008-27352674 GCF_001458135.2 Marmota marmota marmota | reverse complement strand
TTCTCTCTCTCTCTCTCTCTCTCTCTCTCTCTCTCTCTCTCTCTCTCTCTCTTTTTTAGACAGGGTCTTTCTGTGTTGCCCAGACTGACCTCCAACTCCTGGGCTCAAATAATTGTCCTGCCTCAGCCTCCAAAGTAGCTGGGATAACACACTACCACGCTAGGCTGAGAATGATATTTTCTTAATACTTATGATCATGTAAGAGAGTCTGAGGCAAAGTTAGGTAATGATAATAGCAGTTATGACCACAAACTTCATTCACTCAAACATTTATTGAGCATCTACTATGGTCTAGATACCAGGAATGTAGAAATAAACAGGAGACACAAAATTTGTCTTCATAGAGATTTGATTCTAATGCAGGAGACGGACAGTAAGCAAATGAGTCAATATAATATCTGGTAGTGCCAAGTGATATCCAGCAAAATAAAGCAAGACAGCGAACTTGGAAATGATGGGCGGAGAGAGTGCACTATTTTAAACAGAGAGGCCTGGGAAGGCCTTTAGGAGGTGACATTTGCAGTTGTGAATTTTGTTGAATATTTCTCCCTGCAGCCAGTGAGAGTAGCTTCTTATGTAGCATATTATGTAATCCTCTTGACACCTATGAGGTAGGTATTACTTACAGTACCCTGATTGTACTAATGAGTGCCTTGAAACAGAGAAATGGAGTTCATATCCAAACCTAGGTGTTGTCCTTCCATACAACTTAATAACTTTACATAGCTCTTTCAGGCAAATGGAATAATATATGCAGAATTGCTTCAGGGATGATAAAATGCTATGCAAATGCAAGTAATTAAAATTATAACTATTTTAATGTAATCTGATTTGACCTTCATGGCATCCCTGTGAGGGAGATAAGGTGGGTAATATGATATCATTCTGTAGACAAAAACACACACCCACTGCTGTGCAGTGCACCGTGAATTGACTTGGCCAAGGTTACCAAAGCAGTTAATGGTGCATTCCGAACACGAACTATGTTTCTCAGGAGTATTATTTTCAAGTTTTTTACTTTCATCTCTTGAGATGATAAATTATACTAAATATTTTTCCTGCCAAGCTTATTTATAACTACATTAATCATTAGAGTTAAAAACAGTTTAGCATTCATGAATATGTCTTCGAATTATCCCTCCTTCTGTGTCTGTGATTCCACTCACTCCAAGGCTCCTGCGTTCTCCTCCCCACCTTCCCCAACTCTCACAGACACTGACACACCCTAGGCACACACTGCAGGAGGTCGAGAGCTGCTCCTCTTGGTTAACACAAGGAAGAGGCATTTGTTTCCCCAACAGAAGGTTTTCCCATCATCAACTCTCAAGGGAGTCAGAGAGCAGCTAGAGGAGGAATCAGGAATTCTTAGGGTGCCTTATACAGGGTTTGCAAATCATTCTTTGAGGGATTAAATGTGCTTGATTTTACATGCTGCAGGTCAGAGGGATCTAGCCACATTCCCAATGTCAGACTCATTCAGAACAAATGGTAGCATTCATTCATCCCTCCATCCAGTGATCTAAGGCTGGCCCTTCACTAGACATTGAGGGCCAATGCCAGAGGCTGTGAGGATGGAAGATTTCAGAAAACCACACAGGGGGAATTTGGTATGAATGATGTTCTGGTGGCAAAGTGGCTGGGTTAGGGGCTTGAGCATGCTTACCCTAAACACTCCTCACCCTGTACTTTCCATCCTACCAACTCCCATCCCCAATAAAGCCTGATTCTGGACTTGTTCCCTGTATCTTTGAATAAATTACTGCTTAAATCTACTGTAGGGATTAGAGTTAACATTGTAACTAAAAGGAAAAAAAAATTCTAGCCCCTTAGCCATGGGCAAGGAAATCTTGAATGTGATCAGAAGGAGCCCATCCTCAGAGTGGAGCAGTAGGGTGATTTTTATAATGTGTTACTCAGGAGAGCATTTAGAAGCATCCTTTGAAGAACAGAAAACAGAGGGGCTGAGAGCATGTTACATAAACCTGGCAAAGCCATCCATTTTTATAAAGCAAAAACCCAGCAATCAATTTTCCCTCTGTGTCCCCCTCCTGTCCCTTCTTCAAGTCCTCCTTTCTATTTCTTCCCTCCCTGGAAGAGCAGCCCAGATGTCCAGTGCCTCCACTTTTCCCTGTCTTTGTTTCCCCTTTGAATTCTTGCAGATGTTTCTCCCCATTTCAACTACTGCCTTACAACTACTCTTGATAATGTCACCTGTCAGTGACATTTTGTCAAAATTACTGGTTCTGTTTTGGCAGAAAACTAGATCCTGATCATGTTTCTTTTCAAAAAAGGGAACAAGGATCAAGTAATTTGGGAAACCTCATATTCTATACCTCATCTTAAAGATTTACATGCCTGTTAACAATTAAGTAATTTGGGGTGCATTTCAACTCCCTTTCTTTTCCTTATTCTCTCTCCTTGCTTGGTCCCAGTTTAGGACCCCATTATGCCATACCTACAGGTGATGGCTGGGTCACACTGGCTGTAACACTGTATATACAACAGGCTCACTGTTCTCTTGCTCTCTCACTTCTTAGGCCTCTGTAGCTGAAGGCAACTGGGCCGCTCTCATCTCTAGTGCTGAAACTCATTTTCTGCAGGCATTGGTAGGCTGAACCTGAAATCAAAGTTTTTTTCCTTTTAATTTTCCTTACCTTGCCCATTTTACAAATGGTATAATCATAGAATTTGCCTATATAGTCCAGATAATATCATATGAGCTTTGAAGACCTTTACAAACTGGCTTGTTTATTATTATCTTAATCCTGTAACTGGGTGACTTTGCCAAACTGGAGGTGAAATCAGATCTTCTGGAGAGTGGAGCCTGGTGTCCCTTTTTGCCTTGTAGTTATTATTCACTGGTCTTCATCCGAACTGAGAACCCTCTGGGTAAAATACTTGAACCCTGTCTCAGTTGAAATTCAGAGATATAAAGACACATCTGTGTTATTGTTTGGATGTGAGGTACCACCCAAAAGCTCATGGGTGAGACAATGCAAGAAGGTTCAGAGGAGAAATGATTGTGTTATGAGAGCCTTAACCCAATTGGTAAATTAATCACCTAATAGGATGAATTGAGTGGTAACCAAAGGCAGGTGGGGTATTGCTGAAGGAGGTGGGGTATTGGAGGCGTGATTTGGGGGGATAGATATATATATGTCTGGTGAGTGGAGTCTCTCTCTCTCTCTCTCTCTCTCTCTCTCTTTTCCCTCTCTCTCCTTTCTGATTATCATGTGAGCTGCTTCCCTCTGCCACATTCTTCTGCCATGATGTTCTGTTTCACCTTGAACCCCGAGGAATGGAGCCTGCTGTCTAGGGATTGAGACCTCTGAAACCATGATAAATAAACTTTTCCTCTTCTAATATTGTTCTGACCAGGTCTTTTAGTTACAGAGGCAAGAATAGTTAAGACAATCTGATTGACTGGGATTGTAGGTGGAAGCCAGGTTCTGGGAGAACACATTGGTAACTAAGAGGAATCTGGTGCAGACAGCAGATGGTAATGGACCCAAAGATGCACATCTCTGTACCAGAGTCAGAATGCCTGGATTCAAAATCTTCCCCTACTGCCCATCACCTGTGTGATGCTTATTATGATGGGCGTGTTTCTTCATTTTTCTAAGTTTTCTTTTTCCTCACTTGGAAAGTGGGAGCAGTTATAGCTCCTATTTCATAGGGCTGTTTGAGGATGAAATGAGCTGAGCTGATGTATGTACAGTAGACAGCAATGTCTATGTTATTAGCAATATAGATTTAGCATCAGCAGTGGGTGGTGAGCAGTTCTGGAGAGAGAGAAAGTTGACCCTAGAACTCTCATGACATTTGTGTGCACTGGGGAAAAATTGCTTATGTGTGTGAGCTGAAGGTTCTGCCACCTGATGATGCTCAAGAAACCTTTCTGTAGCCTTCTCTACTGGACCGTCTATCCCTACCCCAACTTTAGAGATTTCCTACTATCATTGTGTTAGTCATGGTTCTCTAGAGGAATAGAATCAACAAGAGGTATGACTATAAAAAGGGGATTTACTAGATTGGCTTACACAACCAGAAGCTGGATAGTCCACAATGGCTGTCTGCAGGTTAGAGAGCTGGAGAAACCAGTACTCATGCTGTCCAAGATGCTGAAGCCTCAGAACAAGAGGGAATAATGATGCTACCCCATTCTGAGACCCAAGGCTTCCAGAAACTCCCTGGAGAATGACTAGCAGAGTCCACTTCGGAAAAGTAAAGAAGTGAGAGTCTGATGTCCTTAGGCAATTAAAGCAGCAATCAAGAACCTCTTCAAGAAGAATCGAGCTTGCATCTGCTGCTGCTTCCTTGTTCTTCCAACTTTTATTCTAAATGTGCTGTCCACATTTAGAGCCAGTCTCCATTCCAGTTCGCTATCCCTCATGTGAATCATTCCTAGACTTACCCTCATTGACACACCCAGAAATAGCTTAATCTTCGACATCTATTAATCCAAACAAGTTGACAATTTAAATTAACCATTATGATCATCTAGACAAACAAGATAGGTAGTACTCAAGTATATTGTTTTTGTAAGAGCAAGGTCATGGATTTAATCAATCAAGATGCAAAGGCGCCAGCATTTAGGGAGTGGCACCAGCAGCGGAGAGGTAAAAGGCAATGACCTATTTTTGAGTCCTATTGTAGTCTGCACTTGTACGTTATAACCTAATTAGCTATCACAGAGAGCAATGAGAAAGTCCAATCTGGACCCATAGTGAGCTCTCTGGGTTAGTCATACAACTGCTGCATGAGGTTGGATTTCTGGAGCCTGCTAAGTGGGGATAGAAAGCTACCAAGACTGGATGAATGAACCTACATCTAGTGAAACCCTAGCTACCTGGGCTCCATTTATGTAGTAATAGCAGCAACCATTTATCACTTACTGTTACTATGACCTGGTCTTGTACCAGGTTATATGTTGATTCATTTTTCAAGATACAAAACTCTGGGCTACGGTTATGGCTCAGTGGCAGAGTGCTTGCCTCACAGGGGTGAGGCACTGGGTTCAATCCTCAGCACCACGTATTCATAAATGAATAAAATAAAGATACATTAAAATTTTTTAAAAATATACAAAACTTTATAAAGTAGAAAAAGGTTTTCACATTTTACAGATGAAATTGAGTCGTTTGCCTTAGATCATTTAGGTAGTAAGTAGGAGAGCCAAGTTCTTTAAAACAAGTTTTTATTGGTACATTATGATCATACATACTAGTGAATTCATTGTGATATATTCAGAAATGCACATAACATAATTTGATCAATTTCATTTCCCAGTATCTTCCATGAAAGCCAAGTTTTGAGTTTTATTGTGATTTGGAAGCCTGTGCTACACTGTTTTGCTCCTTCTATTCTTCTAGACATATCTTTCAGTATTGTTGGACATACTCTTTAACTTTGACTATCTCAAATCTATCTCATCAGTTTGGTCTACAGTTCTTTCAACTTTTGTTTTTTTCAAATACTATCTTTTATGCTGTTCAATAAGCTTTAGAGCATCTTGCCTACATGACAGTCACTATTCCCTTTAATCTCAGCATATTTTCCATAGCAATATACACTTGCTGCTTTTTTCTGTTGACACTGGATTTGAGAGAGTAACCACAGCTTGCCACTCCAGCGTACTTCCTGGTCCAGCAGCATGAACATCATGTGGAGCTTGTTAGAAATGCAAAAATCACTGATCTCATCCTATATCCGAGTCAGAACTTTCCCTTTAATAAGCTCCCCAGGGGTTTTATACACATATTAAAATTTAATAGGCACTGGCTTATAGCTTTGAACAGAATCCCTGAAGCCAACAAACTTTGGGGATAGGTCCTGATATTTTACAGAGATTTTGAAAGTTATTAGGCTACTGGTCTGAGTAGATTAAGAGCTCTCAAGCTGGGTATGGTGGTACATATCCATAATCCCAGCTCCTTGGGTTGGGGGTTCTGAGGCAGGAAAATCACCAAGGCCAGCCTGGGACATTTAACAAGACTGCCTTTCAAAAATAAAAAATAAAAATAAAAAAGGACTGGGGATGTAGGTCAGTGGTAGAGTGCTCCTGGGTTCAATCCCTGGGGTTGAGGGGGGGGACCCTCAAGATCATCTTGATGAGACCTCCTCTGTCTTTCAACACTTATTTTAGCACTAGAGCAGGATATAGGTTGTCATGGTGATGGGAGACATCTACAATGGGAAGAGACTGTGAAAGATGCTTCAACATGAAGAAGGATTTAACCTATATAAAGGACTGTGCTGATTCTAAAAATTGGCTGTTAGTTGAAATCCACTGAGGGAGATTCTGATATAATTGCTATGGGGGTACCCAAGGCATTGCAAAATTTGTAAGTTCTCCAAATGAAATCATAAAGACAAAACACGCCCCCTACCCCCCTCGAAAGAAAGAAAGAAAGAAAGAAAGAAAGAAAGAAAGAAAAAGTTCTCCAAGTGATTTTTACATAAGGTTTACAGAGAGTTTACAGAGAGTTATAGAGAGGTTTAAGGACCACTGAAAGCTTTCTAATTTTGTTTAATACAATTTTGGGAACTAGGCTGTATTCTTCTAAGATAGTTTAAACAGTGTTTCCCATACTTTTCATTTTAAGACTTACCTAGGATATACTTGCTGAAAATACAACTCCTGGGCTTTATCCTTTACTCACTGCCTCAGAATCACCAAGGGTTTGGGAGCTGTCATTTTAACAAACACCCAGGTGCTCTACTTCTCTTGGGGAAGTTTGGGAAATATTGCTTTCAGAGACCAGAGGATTAGTAGCTCTAAAAACTTGCAGCAGTTGCCTGCTTCTGTTATCTTCCTGTTTCTGGAAGGGCACCTAATCTTTACCCATAGGGAACTAAATGGTTTGCAAAGGAACAGAGAAATGGTCTCAGCACTGTGGTGTAGCTTTTGGAAAGGAGATGTTTTGTTATCAAATGCTCAGGCTGGCTGGAGTCTGGAGCCTAGCATGGCTCTTGGCACATGGCCTCAGTATTTAAGGAAATGGATGAATGGTTAAATAACTCTGCAGAGGAATACCAGAGAGTGGGCGGAGGAAAGACCCAGCTATCAAGCTGCCTGCCCAGAGTCCTTACTTTTGACCTCCTGGACATACCAAATTACATTTGTACACATTCAATCAGACAAAGTATTATGCTTCAGTGAACTTGACATGTGACAAACACGCAAGTTTGGAAGTGATTATTGACTGTGCAAAAGGATCATTTGATTTATGAAAATTACTCATTAAGTGGTGTGGTTCTCAGACTGGCAGCAGCAGCAGCAGCTGGAAAACCTATTAGAAATGCAGATTCTGTCTTGGCGTGTGGTGGGTGGGGCGGGGCAGCAATCCATGTTTTTACAAGCTACACAGGTGATTTTTCATGCAACCAGTTTGAGAACTGTGTCAGAGAATTTTTTAAATGAGAAGCTCATCACGTGATAATACCTAGAATGTTCAAGAACACACTAAGATGAACTTATCTGTATTTAATGATAGTGTGTAGCTGTATGCACTTTCAGAAGGCTTCCAGGCTGTAATTATTTTTACAAATAATTTTATATATTTATAAATATAATTTGTTTATCTTTAAAATAAATACATAGAATAAAAGAAAAATCACTCTGTGTCAGACATGATGACGGTTAAATATTCTTCTATACCATTTTTTTCAGTAGTATGCTGAGACACAATGTAAAATATACTTCTTATTATGAATCATGGTCAAAAAGCATTTGAAAAGTATAGCTGGATAGGGTAGTAGGTTTGTTAGTGGTTTCCCATCCATGAGAACAGGGAATGCCATTATAGACATACAGAAGGGTTAGTCATAAGGGTCAAATCAGCAATCCTTGATAAAGAAGAACTTTTTTTTTTTTTTTTTTTAAGATTCTAAAAAATCTTTTTATTTCTGTGGTACAGTCTCAGGTTGGGTGTTGTCTGTTTTTGTCCCCTGGAGTGTCTGGGTTTGGTGAGAGGAGATGCAGACACTTGGCAAACCACTTAGATGTCTATGCTAGATTATAAATATGTGTGTAATACTATACTTAACAACTGTTAAGAGTAACTTATTTATCATTTGTCTATCAAAGAAGTAAATGACAATCAACCAAATAGGAACAAGCAGATGCTATTTATTCAGAGCTTGCTATAGCAAGGGGTTTAGCCATCTCTTATGTTTGGCAGAGACTCAAAGCCAGGCAGGAAAGTATGAAAGTTTGAAAGAAAAAAGGGAAGGCTTTAGGTGTTCTCTGAATGTAGGTTGTTGGCATGGCAAAGCTGGAGGGAAGCTAACTAAAAGTGGCTAAAACCAATCTTATGTAATTGGTTTAGGGAGCATATTTGGCTGGTTGATCCTGATTTGGAAGTGGGGCAAAAAATTAGAAAACTGAGAGTTGTTGACCAGGTCAATGCCAATTGTTACAGAGCTTGTGGTCTGGCTTCCTGGTCTGGTTACTGGGCAAGTTTATTCATTTATTTAACACTATAGTCTCTTGCCAACTTGGCCAGTAAATCAGAAATTAAAACGAGGGCTGAATCTATTCAATCTGTAGGTCAAAGTTTCCTTCCCCTTATCCGATTAGTTAGTGTTGGCAGGCATGGCCCATATCAATGTGCTTTTGGCGGACTGGAAATTATCGCTGATGCTGAAACTTCTTGGCTGGTTAACAAACAGTTCTAGGGTTAGTGCTCAAAGTTTGTATTAATCTAACGTTGGCCATGACAGCTGGGAACTTTGTAGTGGCCTTAGCTACTCACTCCTCTGGATTTAGGGGGATATAATTATGTGATTGACAATTACTTCCATGCATAATTTTTATCACTTCCAGGAACACACCTTCAACCCAAAAGGCAAACTCACCTAGCCTTGTAATATAAAAGGGTGATACACCTTGATTCAAAGTATGAATATATCCCTTGAAATAAGTAGGTAGTTGAGGAGAAACATTGTTTTAAATGAATGCACTCAGAAATGACTCTGGAAATTTCTTCTATTTATCAGATTTAAAAAATGTAAGCAGAATATTTGCTTCCCTTGGTTAAGCTTTGTCTAAAAGGGAAATCTTAGAAAGAATGCACTCAATATGCAGTGTATACAATAATAAATGGTATTAAAAATTTTATCTGGGCTGGAGGTGTAGTTTAGTAATAGAGCACTTATTTTCCCAGCATGCACTAGACCCTGCATACAAACCATTGTTGATGAAAATCATACAAAACAGAAGTTACCAGAAGTCTTCAGTTTATAGAGCACAACCTAAACTAGTTGTAATATAAATATTAACTTTTATACCTAATTTTATAATCATGCTTTTGGGGGATACCAGGGATTGAACTCAGGGGCACTCAACCACTGAACCACATCCCCATATTTATTTAGGGATAGGATCTCACTGAGTTGCTTAGTGCCTCCATAAATTGCTGAGGCTGGCTTTGAACTCGAAATCCTCCTGCCTCAGCCTCCTGAAGCACTGGGATTACAGGTGTGTGCCATTGCACCCAGCATAATCACACTTTTTTTTTTTATGAGAGTCCCCAAATTTTATAAGCTGCAAGACTACAAATGACAAATGTTTACTTTTCGATAAGGTGATTGATGTTTTTCTGAATTTAAGTTTTAATCTTAGATTTTTTTTCCTTTTTTTTTTTTTTTTGGTACTAGGGATTGAACCCAGGGGTACTTTACCACTGAGCTATATTCCCAGCCCTTTTTTATTTCTTATTTTGGGAGGGTCTCCCTAAGTTGTTGAGGATGGCCTCAAACTGGTGACCCTCCAACAACCCTCAGTTGCTGGGATTACAGATTTGTGCCTCCAGACTGGGCAAGAATTCTTTTCTTTGTATTCAAATATATACATTTGAAATGATCTGGGTGAACTCTTCCATTTATTTATGTCTACTCTGCCAAGTCACATTTCTATCTGGGTGGGGAATTTTATTAAGGGCTAGTTTATGGCTTAAGGTACAATGTGCATCATTGTTTTTTCAGTAAACTATTTGTATATGTTAGTGTCTTAGTCTGCTTGTGATGCAGTACCAAAATGCCTGAGACTCAGTAATTTATGAAGAATAGAAACTCATTTCTCACAGTTCTGGATGGAGGCCAGGAAGTCCAAGATCAAGGTTGGGTGTCTGGTGAGGGACACAGTCTTCACATTCAAGATGGTACCTTGCTGCTGCATCTTCTGGAGGGAGGAACCCTGTGTCTTCACAGGACAGAGCCAAACATGGAATACTACATGAAGCCTCTTTTATAAGGGCCTTGATTCCATTCATGAGGGAGGCTCCCACCTGGGCTAAATACCTCTTAAAGGCCTCAATACTATGACATTTGGCAATTAAATTTTAGCACTTGAATCTTGAAGGGCACAAATTCAAACCACAGAAGTTGTTAAAGTATAAAAGTAATTCACAAGGAATGACCTGAGTTTATCAATGCATCATTGACCACTGACTTTAGTACAATTAATTCTCAGCTTTATAGTCACAAAATAGGGATAGGAAAAGAACAATATTAACAAGTTCAATATTTCCATGAAAACAAAGAGGTCAGAATACAAACTTTCTTACAATACTAAAGGAAAATCACAGCCCCTGATTCCTTTTAAAATTGTTTTGTGCTGTGGCTATGATTCACACCTGTAATCCCAGTGACCCCAGAGGCTGAGGTAAGAGGATCTCAAATTGGAGGCCAGCCTCAACAATTTAGTGAGACCCTAATAAACTTAGAGAGACCCTGTGTCAAAATAAAAAATAAAAAGTGTTGTGTATGTAGCTCAGTGGTAATGCATCCCCAAGTTTAATCCTCAGTACCCTTCCCACCAAAGTTTGTTTCATGTTTTAGAGTTGAGTATAAACTAGTCTTATCTTTCCAACTTACACCTCTTTTACATTTTCTCTAAAAATTAGATTGTGGTTTCATTGTGTCATTGGAGCTTCAGAGAGTTAGGGAATGAAAAATTTGCAATGATTTCATGCTATTACTTTGTCAAATTTCCAACACGTAGCTAATGATTTAGAATTTCAACTGGAAGGTTTTTAAAAATTACTTTGTTGTTATTAGTATTATCATTATGATAGGGAGAACTTTCCATTGATAAGGACAAATAAAAATAATTAATTTGTTTTAGAATAAATTTAACCTCTTAATGGAAGAAAATTCTGTCTCTGAAACAGGATAGTAAGAAGTTTAATCCCTCCTTATCAATGGTTTTGCTTTGCAAGATTTCAATTACCAGGGGTCTATCACAGAAAATATTAAATGGAAAATTTCAGAAATAAACGATTTATAAGCATTAACTTATGTGATGTTCTGAGTAAGTTTGATGAAATTTCATGTCCTCCTGCTGTGTCCTTCCAGAATGTGAATTATCCCTTTGTCCTGTGTATCCATGCTATATACACTACATACCCTTTAGTTACTTAGTAGTCATTTCTGTTATTAGATCGGTTGTCTAGGTATAATAGTACCTGTGATCAAGTAACCCTTATTTTACTTATAACAGCTCCCAAATGCCAAAGTAGTGATGCTGTCAAATTTCATATGCCAAAGAAGAGTTATAAAGGTTTTCTTTAAAAGGAAAAGGTGAAAGTTCTCTACATAATATGGAAAGAAAAAATTGTATACTGAGGTTGGTAAGAGCAAGTCTTCTATTAGTGGAATTGTGGAGAAAGAAAAGGAATTCATGCTAGTTTTGCTGTCATATCTTGAACTGCAAAATTCATAGCCACAACATGTAAGCACTTAGTTAACATGGAAAAGACATTGTATTTATGTATATGTTTATAGAAAAAACATAATGGATGTAGGGTTTGGTATTAACTGTGGTTTCAGGCATCCACTTGGGTTCTCAGAACATATCCTCTGCAAATTAAGGGAAGACTATTATACTGTGTGTATGAGGGGGAAACAGGAAGAAGACTGGAAATAATTACATGTACTTACTTAGTAATTTGGTTCCTTCCAGTCTCTTTGATCCTAACTCCATTAAGTAGAAAACTGAATAATGACACTTATAGCTATATAAATGTACTTTGGTCTGTAGGAATGTAAGTCAACACCAATAGTATACAAAAATGACTTAAAATGAAGGCATGATTTGTTCTAAGAAAAAAGTGAATTATTAAAAGGAAAATACAAATAGGATTTCTACACCTGAGAGGAAATGATCTACCTAGCAACAAAAATAAAATTAAAATATTCACATACAGACACATTAATAGATAATACTAAAATTCTTTTTATTTTATTTTTAAGATATTTTTAGTTGTCAATGGTCCTTTATTTTATTTATTTATATGAGGTGCTGAGATTCGAACCCAGTGCTTCACACATGCTAGGCAAGAGCTCTACCACTGAGCCACAACCCAAGCCCCCTAAAATACTTTTTAATGTGAGCAATTAGACTAAGGACAAAATGTGTTTGTAGCTTTGCTTCTTCCATCTTCATTTATTATTGTTAAAATGTTTCACTAAAATGATCTCTTAAAAGATATAGTTGTGTAGGTTAAAATAACTATGAATCAGAAATTGTGATGAAATTAATTAAAGGTATGATTTAGATTTGCTTTGGATACTATTTGGGTAGTCCGTTCAATATTGATAAGTTCTAGGATAAGATATATTTATGGTTTTAAAAATAGAGGACACATTTTCAAATTTTTAATGTGCTTTGGTTAAAAAATTTATATTTTAGATTGGTCTGGGAATTTAGGAAGTTAGTGTAATTTGTTCAAATTGTTATTTCATGGTTAAGTTGGTTCAAGCCAATTTATGCATGATCCCAGAGCTGCAGTGAAAAGATTACTCCTGCAGAAAGTCAGAAGGGGAGTATTTATCATTAATAATTTATATTGCCACAAGGTTATAAAACTGATGTATTATCTTTACACAAATGCTGAGTAAAACATAACTGGAGTAATAAAAAATAATCACTTCAACATTATTAAAACCTGGGAAGATTTAACAGATTCAACATAAACAAAAGGAACTTCAGGGTCCTAACGACTTCAGTTGACCCAGGTTTGTGACTAATTTGTTTCTGCAAGCAGGACAAATTGTTCTTTCTGGGCATGTCACGTGTGGGTGATCATGATGCTGTGTGGACTTCATAGTACAATCTTCCCTTTCACTTCTGTTTTATTTTTTTCCCCTCCAATAGTCTTTGGAATCTTTATTCAGGAAAAAGTGAGGGGGAAATGCAGAGAAAATAATTTTCAGAACTTTCCTTTCAAAGCAGGTAGGTGGGAAATTTGAAAGGAAAGAGAGAATACATGTTAAAATATCTGTTCTGAAGGAAAGCATAACTAATTATGATAAATATTAGTTCTGAGGACATGAAATAAAAGAGGATGTACAACCAGAGTTCTCCTCTAACAATGGAAGGCATATTGAAAAGGCGTTTAATTAACTGACTATAAAGTCTAAAAATG
The DNA here is from genome assembly GCF_001458135.2 of Marmota marmota marmota. Classification (NCBI taxonomy): domain Eukaryota; kingdom Metazoa; phylum Chordata; class Mammalia; order Rodentia; family Sciuridae; genus Marmota; species Marmota marmota. Next base: position 27,339,244 of record NW_025999842.1, on the reverse strand, counting down.
AGCCTTCAAAATGTAGTGCAATATTTGGTTCTTTTAAAATATACCACCTTGCCTTTCCTTTAACCTGCACAGCCACCGTTTGAGGTGGGTCGGGTGGGCTACCCTTTTGACACACCGGGGCAATGAAGGTGCTGGGACCGACGCAGCCAAGGCTGCTGCTGGACTGGGGGGTCGTGAGTCCCGCGCCAACTCGGCTGACACCGGCCTCTTGGGGATCCCACTACAGGGAAGAAGAGAAGCTCTAGAGAGTTACTGCAGGCTCAGACGTCCTTCTAGGCGCAGATTCCTGCCCACCTTCTGTAGAGGAGAGTTCTAGACGCTCTCAGGGAAATGCGATGTGATGCTCAGAAGCACTGGCTTTGTGGCGTCAGAGAGCTCTGGGGTTGAATCACCAGGTTGACCTTGGGCAAACTCTTTGAGCCCCAATTTCTTCATCTGTAGAGCGGGCATGTTTTGCTTTAGTCCATAAGGTTCACCGACGCCTAAATGATACAAAGAATAAAGGTCTTAGCCTACTGCTTGGGTCGTAGAAAGCGCTAGTGAACTGGTGGCTGTAAATATTAGCAGCTTTGGCCAGATAGGACACTATCTGTGTAGGACTGAGGAAAATGGGCGCAGACCAGACCTCAGTCTTAGGGAACAAACATTACTTTGCAAACCGAACTACAACAACCTCCACCTCGCCTGTTCCGAATGATACTTGTTTCCAAAATGTGGGAGCTGGAGGAGTGGATAAGAACCTAGGAAAACATTACCAGGGCAATTAAAAACCAAGAGCAAGGATAGGAGCGAGAGGAGGCAAGATTGCTCCAGATAGCCGGGAGAGCACCTCGGAGAGCCACCTGTGTTCTGCCCGGCCAGAGGAGACTTCCTTGGGACCCCACAGGTACACTCTCAGAATCCCGTGTGGGGCCCCGGGAAACCAAGGGGAGGAAGGAAGTGAAGAGACTCCGTCCTAGGGGCGGGGCCTAGGGCAGGGCCAGCAGGAGGTTGGAGGCGGGGCTGTGACTTGGGGGGCGGGAGAGGGGCGGGGCCTCTCAGGATTTCTTCGCTGCGCGCGCCACGTCTCCCTCCGCGAGCGTGCTGGGAACTGGAGGGGGAGGGAAAAACCGAGCGGGCAGGAACATCTCGCGAGAGCCAGTTACGGCAGCGGCGGCGTGTCCGTGAGAGTAGCGTGGGGGCGGGGAGGAGAGGAGGAGGAGGCGGCGGCGGCGGCGGCGGCGTCCGAGCTACGCC
>NW_025999842.1:27309694-27337864 GCF_001458135.2 Marmota marmota marmota | reverse complement strand
TTCATCGTCGGTCTCAGGAGTTTCTTTTTTCACCCTCTCTCCATTGTTCTGGGTGCTCTTTGAAGCCTCCTCCTGCCTCTTTGTCTTCTCTGCCTCTCCTTTTATTGGGTACTCTTTATGGAGGGAGCGGGATGGTCTGGGGAGGATGGGAATTGGGAGATAAGAGAAGAGTTGGCAAAGCAGGAAACCAAAGGTGCATGCACAACTCTGAGACTCGCCTCGCCCCCTATCCCCCGTCCTGTTATTCTTACAGCCCCGTGCCCGTGTTCCAGCTGTTACAGATGTTTGGGGCACCCTATGAGCTGGGTAGCATGTTTAGGACTCCCAAGTGAGCTCACCAGCCTCCCGCCCCCGTCACTTCCTCCCATTGCCTTTTTCATTTTGTTCACTCACACTGTGGGGGTTGGAAGCAATGCCGTTATTCTTCTTAGCAAAAATAGGCTTTTCTCTATTTCCTTTCGGTTGGAGTTTCCTGTTTATGAAGGAAAAAGTGCAAGTATGAAGGATCAAGTCTCATTTAATTCATCTTGTAGAGAGTTATGAGGTAATTGGTAATTTGCTTTTTTTTTTTTTTCTAAATCTTTTCACATCAGACAACATATTAAAACACAGAATAATACAGATTTCAAAGCATTTTAGTTTGGGGTAATGTTTGGATTCCATTTGTTGCACTCTGCTAGGACATAGGACAGGTGGTATTCTTAAAGCTGATGGAACTGCAAAGGTCTAATGTATTGGTAGTATTAACAGTAACCAGTAGCTTTTGAGTATTAACATCATTTAGGGGAAGCTGTCTTTTAAACAAGAGCTATGCTAAGTTGCCTGAATATCTTAAGTTGGGTGTGGTGGAGACCTAGGTTGTCCAGGTTATGTACAGTACTTTGGGAAAATTATTTACAGTGAAACATTGAGTCAGCTCAGAACTTTTTATGCTTTAAGACTGAATTCAATACCCTGTAAAATTCTTGAGTTACATAATGGAACTACAAGTGAATTTAGGATAAAGAGCAACAAAGGTTTCCATCTCTTTGTACATTTGACAATAAGTGTAAATGTCCATTAAATGCAAAAATCTGCCCAAAGTTATCAGACTTACTATGTCCTTATTCAGTAGCTAGTTTATGAAATTTGGATTTTTGGACTGTCATTTCTTCTTTTCTCAAAGTGCATTTAAGTTGTGTGGGTTCTTGGACAGTGGTTGTGTTATGAAGTCTAAATACTGTAATGGTTTCTCTTGTCTGAAAACCTAGGCCATTCTTCTAGTATTAGGAGTTAAAAGGGTCTACTTTTTAGTATAGTAGTTCATTTTCACTTATGCATTTTTTGTGTGCAGTTGGTTGTGTAGAATACTTTTAAAAAAGTATCAGGAGAGTGGGTAGAAAGTTTATTTAGAATGTGTTTTGAGAAGTTGCCCTGATTCAGTTAGACATCCCTTCAATCTAACTGGATTTTTGAAATTTGGAAGTAATTTTTATGGTAGGTTTTGCATTAAAATTAGCATTTCAAAATTACCTAATAAGGTATCATAGGCAAGTCATACTTCAGCCCTTTTAGCTTATAAGTGGTCTTTGAAGAAGTGATGATAGTAGTATAGGTGGAGGGAATTAATATTGATGATTTGTAAGTCATGGACATCAAATGTTACTTTATATAATTCTTTTAAACATGTAGAGAGGTAAGTACTATTGTTTCTACTTTCTAGATGAAGAATTTGGAAGTTGTAGGGTGTAAATAGGGTGAAGGGTGTAAATAACTTTCCTTTGTGGTGGAGCCTGGATAAGAATATTAGTCTGCTTTAGCTTCAAAGCACCCTGTTTTTCTCTACTGCTAGATAGAAAGTCAGATGAGCTATGGGTGTATATTTGTTCCTTCTTTACATATGACTGTTTCAGACTTGTCTTAGGTACATCAGCTTGCACATATATGATGTATTTGTTTGATCTTGTCTAAAACATCTTTATGGAAATTAAGGCAAACACTTATGCTATTCTAATCATTGTGGAAATTATTGGATACCACTTGGAGTTTTTTCATGAGTATAACATAATTTGAGTTGTTTCTTTAGAATTAGTGGTATTAAAAGAATGTTTTCATCACAGTCCATTTGCAGTATCTTGAACATCAAAGAGAAATCTTGCATATAGGCTCATCTCTGTAAAAAAAAAGCATTTCAGATGGTTGCAGCAAAGTAAGTTGATAACTTTCCTGTCAGGAGCTTCTCAGTAATTTTTACTTATCTCACTTAGAAAAGCGTCATTCCTTTTTTTAAGGAATATTAATTTATTTGGTTTCTGGTGCTTTGTTGATCCTTCAGGGCATGTCAGGGTATAAACACTGTATTATCTTTTCCAAATTTGAAAAATTGTGAAGCACATTTCTTAAGGGTTCTGAATGTAGAATGTGGACCTGTAGCAGTGTTTATTTTTGGGGTGGTGAGATAGATGGATTGAACTTGGGCACTTGACCACTGAGCCGTATCCCCAGCTCTGTTTTGTATTTTATTTAGAGACAAGGTCTCACTGTCTCACTGAGTTGCTTAGCCCCTCACTTTTGCTGAGGCTATCTTTGAACTCATGATACTCCTGCCTCAGCCTCCCGAGCTGCTGAGATTACAGGTGAGCTGCTGGGATTATAGGTGTTTGCCACTGCGTGCCCGGCTTGTAGTAGTGTTTTTGAATAACACAGCTGCATATTTTAATACTTGCTTTTGAAGCATAGTTTTCTTGCAAAACTGCTAAGTAGCCAAATGTAAAAATATAGGCATAAGCTTCAGTCTCATAATTCTTCCGATGATCTTGACTTGTCGGGCATATCTTGCATGAAATCATGAAAATATTTGTTTTGCTGACAGATATACAGCCTTAAGTTTGTAGTTAAGTAGTCTTTCTCTTTTCAAAAAAATGACACACTTGGGGATTTCAGGTTTAAAGTCAAAAGTTGTTTTGGTGTGACTCTTGGAATTATTGGGCTTGAACATTTGGAAAGCATATTGCCATTTTACATACTGTAAAACCTGGGGTTTAAAAAATAGAAATAGTTTGATCATTGGCGTATTTGACATGGTAATTGAACTTTTCCTGTTATCCAAAACATTTACTTTTTGTGGTACTGGGGATTGAACTTAGGGCTTCTTGCATGTTATGCAAGGGCTTTATCACTAAGCTACATTCCCAGCCTTTAAAACATTATTAATGGAATTTCTTTTGCCTTGATTTTTGCCTAATATATTGGGTTAGGTGTATTTATAACTCATCCCCCTTTTAGTGTGAAGGGTCCTTTTTGTCTTACTTTTTGATTGTTTGCAGTTGGCTGAATAAAATGAATACTTTTTCAGACAATTATGGACAAAAACTGTGTGAAGAAATAACAACATGAAGGGTTTAGATTTTCTTACAACAATGGTTCTCCACTATGATTACACATTTGAATCACTCAGGAAGCTTTTAACAACAATACGCATCTTCAGATATTCTGATTTAATTGGTCTGAAGTGGGTGCTATGTTTTGGTATTTTAAAAGTTCCCTATATGATTTGAAACTAGAAGTGCTGCTTAGAGGAGGAGAGTTTCCTTAAAAAGGCCTTTTGCATTTTGGGTGGTGGTATATTTGTTTTGGTATGTGTCTTTACAAAACAAAACAAAACAAAACAAAAACTAAAAACCTTAACAAACCAAATCAATGCTTTAAATTTTTTGAAAGTTAGAAACACTTATTACAAAACTATGCTTCAAAGTTCTGGTAGTTGAAAGCCAAATATTTGTGATAAAACAATTTTAACAATATGGGTTTACAACCACTTTAACATATTTATTTATTAAATATTTCCAACATATTTACCATGGTACTGTGACTGGTGTCTTATATACTTTGGGTATTAAGATATTGAAATAATTCCAGTTACTTTTGCTACAATCTACCTTTGGTATTACTCATAAAACAGTACTTCCATGTTACCTTGCTCCTTGATTTTACCTTTTCAATCTGTCTGGTTTTGAAACATGGCTCTGCAGTTTACCAGCTGTGATTTTAAACACGTTATTTAATCTCTGTTGTTTCACTATAGTCATCTGTTTAAATAGATAGTAATGTTTCATAGAATTGAGGTGAGAATTATAAATATTTGTATTTAGAACAGTGTCTCACACATAATGATGCTGTTATTTCCTACTGTTTTAATTTGGTATTTGGGTACTTAGATATTGTTTTTCTTTTTTTTTTTTTGGTACTGGTGTTTAATCATTGAGCTACATCCCCTTCCCATTTTTATTTTTTGAGACAGATCTCACTAAATTGCATAAGGCGTCACTAAATTGCTGAGGATGGCTTTGAACTTGTGATCCTCCTGCCTCAGCCTTCTGAGTTGCTGGGATTACAAGTGTGTGCCGCCATGCCAGGCTAGTTTTTCATTATCTGAAAGGATTAATGAAACTTTAAGAAAATTATATTCTTTATTCGATTCCTTTCAAATAGTTTGTAAGTGAATCTATGCTCTTAGTTGGGAATATGAGTAGGAGTCCATTGTAGTGTTTGGTCTTGGTAGTATAATAAGAAAACAGGAATTTGAAAAGGTTCTAAGTTCCAACCTGGCCCCTTCTTAGTTATCTCTGAACCCTGAGCCTCGTATTCTAGGGGTAATCATAATTACCCACCCAAAAGTGGTTACAAGAAGCAAAGAAAGAAATATGTATAAATATAGTTGCTAAACTAAATATGCTGTAGAAATTTCTTCATTTAGCAGTTATTTTTAGAGCTTTACCTTTGTATTAGATCCTGCTTCTAGGTGATGGAGGGATCAGATTTTTAATGTGTGTGTAACTTTTTTTCTTGAGCTGAATATACCCAGTGCAGGAAAGAACCAAAGAACAGATGTTGCCTGTAACTCCATCATCCAAATCACTCAAAGAAAACTACACATTTTGGTTTACTGGGTTTCACTACATTATTGTTACAGATTTCATGCCAAATATTTTTGCAAAAAAGTAGGGTGTGACCATTATGTGAAACTTTTTTTTTTTAATGTACCAGTATTAAAAATCATTTATTATTAAACTGGTGTAAGATCAGGATGCATGGAATATTCATGAGTATAGCTTAAAACTGAATAGTTCAAACTGACACACATCTTTTCTTTGTGATACTTTAGCATTTTTCCTGTCTGAAAAAAATGAACACATTAATTACTGATTTGTGTATTATAGTTGAAATATTACACTTAATTTACTATTGTGTTACACAGTATGGACCTTCAAATTTTAGTCTGTGCCTGCTCTCATTGTTTTCATCATCTGACATGCCCACCTCAGTGTCCCTTCTGTAAGGTGTTTACTAATAGTGCTGCAATACTTTAAACAAAACACACATGTTGGCTTTCAGAAATATATTGACTCATGTACTGAGAGTGCTAGGCTCCTGGCTCACAGTGTTTGAGAGGACAAATGTGTATCCATATGCCTCTGGTGAATACTTTGCTGCTGTTTACTTTTTAAGCCATGTGAAGAATAGAATAGAATTATGCCATGGCAGAATTTTACAGTGAAAGGTTATAAACCAGTTTTTGGACTGAAAAAAATGATATGACGATTACACAGCAATGATGATTATGCGCTCAAATATGGTTTGTGCTCCACCCCTTCCTTACTGGGTATTGAACCTAGGATCTTGTGCTTGCTAGGCAAGCGCTCTGTCAGTAAATGACATCCTCAGGTCCTGCACTCCTTTTTTTCCACCTATAGGTATGATCATAATATATTTATAAATATTAATTAGCCCTGAGCACTGCTGCTTTTGTGTCCCATAAATTTTGATATGTTGTGTTTTCATTTTCATTCGTCTTTAAAATTTTTCTAAGTTCTCTTGTAATTTCTTCGATCTGTTGATTGAGAGTGTGTTCATTTCTACTTTGTAAATTTTATAACAATGTTACAACAATTTTCTGTTACTGATTTCTCACATTATCCCATTGTAGTCAGAGAAAAGATACTTTATCATGTTTATCTTAAATCTGCAAAGTCTTAGTTTGTGGCCTAATATATGGTATCTCCTGGGAAATATCCTTTATGTGAGTGAGAATTAGCTGGTTTATTAAGTTCCCTATTTTTCGTAGTTGTCCTCTGTTTGGTTTCTCTATTGAGGAGATATTAAAGGCTTCCAACTATTATTGTAACAATGTCAATTTCTCCCTTCAGTTCTTTGTGCATCATATTTTGATGGTCAGTAGATGCATAAATGTTAAAATTGTTATGTGTTCTTTATCAAAGGTTTTTTTTTGTGTGTGTGTGTGTTTGTGTGTGTGACAATATTGGAGATTGAACTCAGGGCTTCATGCATGCTAGACAGATGCTTTATTACAGAGCTGCATCCTCAGTTCTTTTTAAATTTAATTTTTAGTACGATCTCACTAAGTTGCCCAGGCTGGTGGAGAATTTGTGGTGCTCTATCTGAGGCTCTTGAGTAGCTGGGATTATAGGCATGTTATATGTCTGGCTGTATCAAACCTTTTTGTAATATATAATACCCTTCTTTGTTTCTTGTAACCTCTTTTGACTCTGAGTTGGTTTTGTCTGATGTTAGTATAGCTACACTTACTTTCTTTTGGTTACTTATTTATATTGATTTTCCTGTCCTTTTACTTTCAGTCTGTGTCTTTGAATCTAAAATGAATCTCTTGTAGGTAGTTTATAGTTGGATCATTTTAAAAAATCCATTCTGCCAATCTCTGTCTTTTGAGTGGAGAGCTTAATCCATTTACATTAAAGTACTGAAAAGGAAAGACTTACCACTTGGGTCATTTTTTTCCATTTGTTTTTTATGCACCTTATAACTTTTTTGTCCTTTATTTCCATCATTACTGTTATTTCATGTTCAGTTTTTTAATAGTGAAATGTTTACATTTCTTCTCATTTTCCTTTTGTATATATTCTGGTTAGTGTATTAGTCTCCTACATCATATAGAAAACAAACAATAGAGTTACATCCCATTTATAACAACAGTAGCTTTTGTAATTACCCATATCATTACTTTTAGTGAGATCTTTATTTACTCATATGACTTTTGAGTTTCTGCCTACTGTTCTTTTCCTTTTACCTTGCAGGACTACTCTTAAGTATTTTTTGAAAACAAAGTCTGGTGGTAATGAACTGCCTCTGCTTTGGTTTCTCTGAGAATGTCTTCATTTCTCACTCACTTTTGAAAGATAATTTTGTCAAATATATGATTCTTGGTTGTCAGTTTTTTTTTTCTTTTAGCACTTTGAATATGTTGGTTCACTGTCTTCTGATGTCCAGATTTTGTGATGAGAAATCTGATAATCTTATTGAAGATCCCCTATGTGATAAATTACTTCTGTTTTGTTGCTTTTAAGATTCTTTGTTTTTGAAGGGTTGATTATAATGTGTTTCATTGTGGGTGTCTCTGATTTCATCATTCTTGGTGTTCATTGTACTTCTTGGATGTTTATATTCATGTCTTTCATTAAATTTGGGCAATTTTCAGCCATTATTTTACCAAATATTCTTGTATATGGTCTGCTTGATGAAGTCCCACAGTTTCTCTGTAATTTTCTTCAATCTTTTTTCTTTCTGTTCCTCAGACTTGATAATTTCCATTGTCCTACCTTAAAGTTAATGACTTTTTCTTCTGCCTACTGAAATCTACTTTTGAATCCATCTAGTGAATTTTGCATTTTAGTTGTTGTGGTTTTCAATTCCAGAATTTCCTGTTGCTTTCCTTTTTTTATTGACATTTCCATTTGCTCATCTGTTGTTTTCTGGACTTGGTCCATTTCTTCCTTTAGTTCTTGTTTTGTTTTTTTTTGAGGGGGTGGTGGGTACTGGGGATTGAACTCAGAGGCACTTGATTATTAAGCCACATCCCCAGTCCTGTTTTGTATTTTATTTAGATACAAGGTATCATTAAGTTGCTTAGTGCCTTGTTTTTGCTGAGGCTGGCTTTGAACTCACCATTCTCCTGTCTCAAGCCTCCAGAACTGCTGGGATTACAGGCGTGCGCCACCACATCTGGCTTCCTTTAGTTCTTTGCACAGCTTTTTTTTTTTTTTTAATATTTATTTTTCAGTTTTTAGGTGGACACAATATCTTTATTTTATCTTTATGTGGTGTTGAGGATTGAACCCAGTGCCTCACGCATGCCCGGCGAGTGCACTACCACTTGAGCCACATCCCCAGCCCATGCACATCTTTAAGACCCTTTTTTTTTTTTTTTAAAGTTTTTGCTACGTCTGCCATTAGATCTTTTGATTTATTTCTGTTTCTGTTGATTTATTTTTTCTTTTGAATGGGCCATAGTTTCCTGCCTTGTGATTTTTGTTGTAGTTGTGAAAACTGGACCTTTGAAGCTAATAATGTGATAACTCTGTAATTGCAGTCAAATTCTTTCCTTCCCTTGTTTTGCTGTTTTTTAATTTTTCTTTCTTTTCTTTTTGTGAGTGTGATATTGTTCTTCTTTGAATTGTTTTAGGCTATCTTTGTGTAAGGGATCAATCTGAGGTGTAAACTTAAGATCTAAGATCTTTTCTGAGCATGAATATTTCCTTGGGCATGTGTAGTTACATTCTGATTTTTGCCTGCTTCTGTGATTACTTTTAATGTTTGAGTCTTTAATGTCTGGCTTCCAAAAGGGGAAGAAGAGAAAAATGAAGGAGGTGGGGGAAAAAGTGCTGGCCCTTTAAATTTCTGAAAGTTACTTCTCTGAAGAGGTAGGGTGAACAACAATGGCTGCCCACCTCTTTGAACCTCAGAAGCAGCATGATCAGAGCACAGATTTCTGATATTTGGAAGGCAGAGTCCTTTGGCTCACTGTATTGTGAGCCCAGTGCAAGCTATTCTAGGACTACCTGCCCAGCTGCCTGCCAGGGGGGCTGGAGTGGGATTAGGTAGCTGCTACTATGCTGAGGGCTAGAATTGACAGAAATAGTCACAGTCTAGGTCTAAGTCTTCCCCCAGAAGTTGTAAACTTTTATTAGAATGTAGCATTCAAAAACAGTTGCATAAAACCGGCTCTGCCAGTGCAATTGTCTAAGTAGGAGACAGATTCTCGGTGTTCTATTCCACCATCTTCCCGGAATCCTCTTTGGGGGATGACTTTAGACATAGTCCCTTTTGTGGGGGAAGGTACCATCTCCTGCCTGAGTCTGAGACTTATAACTATGATCTTTGTAATCTCTTCTCAACTCAACTGTTATTTATTGATCGTTTATTAGCTTTGAGATGTGGCATCTTGCACTTTCATCAGTACTTTAAGGTAAATTCATGTATTATCTCTATGAGAAAACTGCACTAGAGTAAGGTAACTGACTTGCCTAAAGCCGTATAGCTATTAGTTAGAAGACTGGATGTTGGACCCAAGTCTGTCTTATGCCAAAGCTTCTCTTGTTAGCTGCATACTCTGTACTGCATCTTGTAATTAAATTGATGTTAAATGTTATGATAAATATTAAAATGATAAGTGGAAAATTCTGTGGAAGCACAGAGAAAGGAGTGAATAATTCTGTTTTGGGATTTGGGTGTTTTCATGTGATTGAGATAGGTCTTGAAAGGTAAGTGAGAGGAGGGCATTCCACAAATATGGGAAGGTATATGCTAAAAGAGTGGAGTCTTCTGTAAATGATAAAGATTTAAAATGTGATTGGCAACTGGGACCAAGTGAGCCACTTTAAGAAGTTTGTACTTTACCCTGTAATCATTTGGTAAACAATGGAGGTTTTAAAATAGGTAATAACATGGTCTGTTTCACTTTTGTGGAGCATTTTGTGGAGGGAGAATGGTTTGGGGGATGCCATGGGAGGTAGTGGTAGCTGGACAAGGAGAAACATGGAGGAGTCGTCCATTTCAGAGCTTATTCCATTGAGATGTTAGGATGTAGAGGAATGGTTAGATTAGAGAAATCTACAATAGCTTGGGCTATATATTTATTTATTCATTTCCATCTTATTTCTTATCCCTTTGAAGGTTGTTTGGTGATTGACCTAATTATTGGTTTTAGGATAGAGTGCAGTGAAAGAATGAGGATGTCCTGTTTTTAAATAGTAGATTTGGTTATATCAGTCTCTTGTTGAATGGCTGTTTTTTACATTAGAAGAAACTGCTTGATAACAGGTTTGTATTTGAAGAAGTTTATTTTATGAATGTTCAAATTTGGTCACATAGTCTTTCTGAGATTTCAGATATCACCTGTTGGGTGTGTGTGTGTGTGTGTGTGTGTGTGTGTGTGTGTGTGTGGTGTGTTTTGCCATGCTGGGGATCAAACCCAGGGCCTCACATGTGCTAGGCGAGCGCTCTACCGCTGAGCCACAACCCCAGCCCAAGGTTTGTTCTCTTAATCATACTTTTTATTCAGACATAAGGAAGACTTTCATTTTAAAAAATAATTTTTAATAGTTGTATAGATAGCATGCCTTTATTTTATTTATTTTTCTATGTGGTGCTGAGAATTGAACCCATTGCCTCACACATGCTAGGCAAGTGCTCTGCCACTGAGCTACAGCCCCAGCCCTATTTTTTTTTTTTGTATCCATACTTGCCTTTCTTTTAAAACATTTTCTATTATTACCATACTTTTTGCTGATATGAAATGTTGTTGTACCAAGTTGCCATTACATTGTTTCTTTAAAAGGCCTTGTTCATTCTTCCCCCCAAAATGTTCATTACTCTTTAGAATTCTGTTTGTGTCAGTATAGATGAAGGAGTTTTCTTATCTAGACAACTCAACTTTACAGATTTTTGCTTATGTAATTAAATCTAGTAGTTATTGAGTGTTCAGTTTGTACTAGGTACAATGAATGATATAAAGATATAGGTGATATAAACATAGTCTTATTTTGAGGTTGTAACCTGATTGGGGTGTGGAAGGATTAGGATTAGACTAATGCTTGAATTATTATATCTGGAACACCCCAAAGAAAGTGTAAGAGAAGCGAAAACAAATGTTGTGGAGGCTGGCTGGATAAAATATTTGCATCTAGTTGGGGATCTAGAGTTCAGGAAGGGTTTAAAAAAGTAGGTGGATTTTGACTAGACTTTTAAGGATGAGGAACATTTTAATGAGTAAAAGGGGAATCAGTATAAAGAAGAAATAGCATGATAAACAGTATAGTGGCCAGACAGGCAACCAGATCAGTGAGAGGCAGGTTTAGAATGAAAAACTGTGAGAAAAATGCCAAAAAGATAGACTTTTGACAAGTCATAGAGACCCTAGAATGTCCAGCTAAAGAGTTTATCTGTGCACAGTGTTGCTGGCACTGTATCAAATTCAGACATTTTAGAACATATTTTTGCAGCTATACTAGATGCAAGTTAATTTAATAGCATCTTGCAAAAAAAAAAAAAAAAAAGACTAAGAAGCAGACAGAATAATAAATGTGGGCCTGAATAATGGTGGTGGCAGTAGGAATGTAAAGGGATCTTTTTCTTATTTTTAAATTCTTATGTTAGAATACATATAACATAAAATTTATGATTTATACCATTCTTAAGTGTACATTTCAAAATGCTATATCCAGTCTATTTCTCATCCTTCACTACCATCTAACATCCTGATTTACTGCTTAAATTGTTAACCTCTGAACTATTCTCTTTGTACCTACTCTTGCTTACTGCTGTCTATTCTTAAATTTAAGCAGTCCTTTTAGAATAGAAGAAAGTTCTTCTCAATTCTTCAAGGTCATCCATCTCAATCCACATAGAAAATAAAGTCTTTAGAATATCCTGTAAAGTCCTTCATGATCTCTTTGATCCCCTTGCCTTTTCTAATTCTAACTACCCCAGCCTCTTTGTTCTTAGAGCACAGTGATGTACACTGCTTCCTTTAGACCCCCAGTGTTGCTGCTTCCTTTGCCTTGAATGTTTTTCTTTTAGGTAACTACTTTACCTCTTCCCTCATGTCTGTGGTCTTTGCTCAAATGCCAACTTCTCAGCGGTATCTTCTTTGAGTACCTCATTTAAAATTGATGCCTTTCTCCTTACTCCTACTCTCTCCCTTCTCTCTGCATTATTTCCCTCCAAATATTCTAATATTCAATATGGTTCACTTACTTTGTCATTGCTATTTTCTTCATTAGAATGTATGCCTTGTGGGAGCAGGAGTTTTTGTTTTGTTTTTCTGCTTTCTTCTCAGTGTCCAGAAAGATTCTGGTACATACGTGCCAAATATTTGTTAAATAAGAGTTTATCATTCTCTATAAATATTTATATGATGCCTACTATATTTCAGGCAGCTGACGAGAAAAACTGATCATTAATGAGTAAGATACAATCTCTGCCCTAGAATTTGGTATAGAGAAGTGAAATTGGCTTTTATGCTGGCTGCTGAAGAATAGTGGTGCCATGTATGCTAGTTAGCCCTCTTTATTTGCATCCATGGATTCTGTCAACCACAGATTGAAGATATTTTTAAAAATTGCATCCATACTGAATGTGTACAGAATTTTTTCTTGTCATTATTCCCTAAACAATACAGTGCAACAATTATTTACATAACATTTGCATTGTATTAGGTATTCTAAATATAATAAGAGATGATTTAAAGTACACATGAGGATGTACATAGGTTATATGCAAATACTTCGCCATTTTATATATGGCACTTGTGCATTCTCAGATTTTGATATTGGCAGGGGATATGGGGGGTGTCCTGGAATCAGATTCCTACCAATACTAATGATGACTATATATTTAATATATAGTGCTGCCTTTTAAAGAAAGGAGCTATAAAAATGTATAAACATCTATAAAACCTAGTAGTAATTTCACTTCTGGGACCAGGTTCTGGTACCTACCATTTGATGCCTAGTCCATTGTTTTAGGCAGTGGAATATAGGGATGAACAATATAAATAGGATCAATAGTCTCATGATGCTTACATTTTGTGGGGTTGGAAAGATGGTGATTGGCATACTACAAAGGAATAATAAAAAATATCACATAGTGATAAATGCTATGTAAATAAGTAGAGAATTCATAGAAGGTCTTCTTGAAAAGGTGACTTCAAGTTGAGATGAAAGAGAATTGGGTTTTAATCAGGAAAGTGACATGATCTGATTTACTATTCTTCCATTTATTAATGAGATTAAAAAAAGTTTTTTGCCATCTTGAGTATATATCTCTTTAGTGAAGAAATCATATCTTTTTTAAATTTTTTTTTTTAGTTGTAGATGGATACGGTACCTTTATTTGTTTATTTTATGTAGTGCAAGGATCGAACCCAATGCCTCAAAGGTGAAGCAAACACTCTACCACTGAGCTACAACCCCAGCCCCGTATCTTCTTAAAATGTTTAATTTATAAGTTTAGTTGTATGTTTTAAAATCACATGCTATTAAAAATACAGTTTTGTTTCCTTACATTTAAAATTCCTCATGTTTTTCAACCTTTGTGTCGTTTTTTTTTTTTTTTCCCCCTTTGAGATGCTACTTGTATGCTGACCAGGCTGGCTGTTAACTCCTGTGCTCAATGATTCTACTTCAGTCTCCTGTTTAGGTGGGACTATAGACACATGCCACCGCATGCAGCTCATTAAAGCTATTTTGAGTCATCTAACAGTATTCAGATTATCCTTCATTTTTATTTGTTTGGGATTATAGCATTTTTGAGTTTGAATGTGATATTCTTTTTTTTTTTTTAATATTTATTTATTTAGGTGTAGATGGACACAAAACAATGCCTTTATTTTTATGTGGTGCTGAGGATGGAACTCGGGTCCTGCCCATGCTAGGTGAGCGCTCTACCGCTGAGCCACAATCCCAGCCCCTGAGTGTGATATTCTTACTGGAGATTTCTTCCAAGACAAACATATGATATTATATAACATTAGGTATTGTGATCATCCTGTAGGTGTGTTTTTTATCTTCATACTGTAATTACTTAGTGTATTTTTAAAGTGTTTTTTTACAGAAGTTGCTTATAATGGCAGTTAACACTTACAAATTTGAGTTTCTACCCCTATTGATAATGTGTTATTGATTATTCTGCTTTCAGATGACACACTAAGAATTCTGAACAAGCATTAATTGAGATCATCTTCCTGAAGTTTTGTTGTAATTTGACTTCTTTAATCTTTTTTTTTTCCCTGGTACTGGGGATTGAACCTAGGGGCGTTTACCCATTGAGGCACATTCCGAGTCCCTTATTATATTTTATTTAGAGACAGGTCTCTCTGAATTGCTGAGGCTGTCTTTGGACTCCTCCTACATCAGGTTCCCCAGCTCCTGGGATTACAATACAGGTGTGCGCTACCTTGCTCCAGCTGGCTTCTTTGATCTTTTAAAATACATTAATGAGCGCTTCCTGTCTTCTCTGTTTTCCGAAAGTACTGCAACAGTGATTCTCTTTTTTTTCTGAAGGATGTATTTAGGGTAGTGGGAAAAGATAATTGTTTTCTTTTTACCTCTGTTTATTCTCCTAGCCTTTCCTTTCTTCTCCCTGTGTCCCTGACTTGTAGGTCATATCATTAAAGTTGCTCTTGATGAATCCTCGATGAGAGATAGTGGAGAGAGAGAGAGAAATTAAATCAGAGGCAATTTTCTGGAGATTTATTTTTTAATTGTTTCCACTGAGGATGTGTTTTTAGCATTGAGTGGGTAGGGACTATGATACATGGAATGGCCCTCAACATCAAAGAATTACATATTGATAATGCCAGGGTTGAAAAACCCTACTTCCTACTATTTGTTATAGAATCATAAAAGGGAAAGAAAATTGAGATTTATAAGCATATGACATAGTTACATACTGCTGCCCAACAGGAACCAGCTTTAGGAAGATAGAACAGCTCTTTTAGAATCATATTGTTTTACACTTCTGTTGTCCAGGTTGTCAGTGACGGTGGGATAATTTGCCTTTTTTTTTTTTTTTTAGTTCAAGAACTCAGTTGCCTTCTGAGTTCCCTTATCCATTGACAGAATTTACATAGGGTATAGGTGTTAGATGAATATCTGTAATCCTTCCAATTTGGAAAATCGGAGATTTGTGTGTGCTGAGTAGTGGTGAAGGTAAGTAGTATTTAGTTTTGTCTCTGTCTCTCCCAAATTAAAATGGTTCTGAACTAGCCTTAGGAGATAATAGAACCTTTATTTCTGTTATTCTGTTTTATGGTTGGGATGATGACTGTTAGATTTTTGGTGGGCTAGGGCAGTGATTCTCAAATTTTCTTTCCCAAGTTGTTATTCTCAGGTCTTCCTATTTTGGAACATTCTAAAAAACAATTCATGATTATAGTAAAACTGGTTTTCTTATTAAGTTAATAAAAAACTACAATTGTCCAAACAAGTGACTAAGTTAGTGTTACCACAGTGAGGTGTGATATAGGCTTGACCAGATGCACTGGGTAGGTAGAAAACTAATTTTTTTTTAGTCTTTTTGAAAATTTCTTTTGATTCTTGTTAATATTTTCTTGGACATCTTAGGAATTTAGTAATAGTTTCAGGAATCAGTATATTTTGGAAAAAGTAGCATGTCATTTTTTTCAAATAGTTTGTAATGAAATAAATTGTTATCTATATCATTGGCTTTATTAAGTTTAGTAAACTGTATGTAAGATATGTTCTAAATTCTCAATGATTTTTATAATCCTCAATAGTAAAATTATTTTAATGGAATAAAGAAGTCAACTTTTTAAAAATTTTTTTTATTTTTCAGTTTTCGGCAGACACAACATCTTTATTTTATTTTCTTATGTGGTGCTGAGGATCGAACCCAGCGCCCCGCTCATGCCAGGCGAGCGCTTTACCGCTTGAGCCACATCCCCAGCCCCTCAACTTTTTTTTGACAGTTTGATTTTGGTGATTAGTTTAATGGTGAGGACTGCCTTTGCCAGTTAGGTTATATAGCTAATTTGCAACTTCAGATTTTGACAAAATATACTTAAAAGTACATTGAAGCTATTCAACCAAACATTAGGCCATATTGACAAAAGTGGGCTTTTATTTAAAATAAATTTTAGTATAAAGTTTTTAACCCTTTTGAAAGTTTGAGATATCTACAAGTTCCTTGTAAGTGAAAGCATGAAATTTTACATTTTATTTTAATAATTTATCAATTTACAATATTGGTATTGTATGATAACACCAAAAATATGATGTCATAAAATTTAACATGTAAAACTTTCTGAGTGTTAAATTTGAGTATGATAGAATTTACCATTGTTCTTTGACATATGACAAAACATTTAGAGGTAAAGTCTGCAGTTATGTTTGCAACTTATTCTAAAATTTTTCAGGTAAAGAGGAGGGGATCGGGGAAGAAAGAAATAGTGGAGCCTAGAGTTACAAGATGTTAGCAGTTGGTGAATTTAGGTGAAGGGAATTGTTCATTTTAATATTTTTAAAACTTTTCTGGTGGCTTGAACATTTTCAAAACAAAGTTGGGAAAATACTTTAAACTCACAGAGAATAAAAAAATAAATTTAATAAGTATGTTTTACCATATGAGAAGTGACTTTTACCAGGTTAAAAATACATTACATTAGGATAAAACTATGTGGGGGAAGTAGAATGAAGAACTTATTTATTAATTTTTATAAGTGAATGATGATAAAAGGTGTGACATTGGTACGGTTTTTAGATTTCATTGGATACATTTAAAAGTGGATAGAACTGTTTTATTTTGAGATATCAACTTTATGTGATGACATCCTTTGCAACTGTTAAATTTAGATGTTAAATTAGAAATCTAAAAGTTAAAAGATTTTTTTTTCTTTTGTGATAATCAGGCAAACAGGTATGAAAACCTCACTTTGGCTAATATTCTTTAAGCTCTTCGGGTTCTATGAATATGGTGCTAAGAGTTCACTTAGTTATACTGCAGATTGGCAGATCCCCCTGGCATGGACAGATATGACTATTTTAACAAGGCACTGTGGAGCTTTTGAAGTACAGTTGCAGTCACCTCTCCCAAACCTTTTACTATCCCTATAGCTTTACTAAAGTTATGCTGCTGACAGCAGTCATGATATATTTTTCATAATATTTTAAGTCACAAAATTAATTTATGACTTTGGAATTTACCTTTTCTACATCTGAATAGTTTCTTTTAAAACTATATCAAACATTAATGAGGGGCTGGGGTTGTGGTTCAGTGGTAGAGTGTTTGCGCAGCACGTGTGAGTCACTGGGTTCGATCCTCAGCACCACATAAAAATAAATAAATAAAATAAAGGTACTGTGTCCATCTATAATTAAAAAAAAATTAAAGAAACAAAAAAACTCAAAAACAATGATATTCCTAACATAATTTTGAGTTTCTCTGAAACTAGAAGTTATAAAATTAGAAGTTGATAAATTAACTTATTTTTATACTTCTAAGTGTCTTATTAAAAATCATCAGTAAGGACTTGTGATAGTTGTGATAGATCCTTTAACATGAGGTTATTATACAAAGATTTGGAATATGTATTATGAATACTTAGTTATGTTGGGATATGTATTGTGAATATTTAGTTGTGTTGGAAATCTAAATGGTAATATATAAATCATAACCTGTAGTAGGTTTTTGTTATTTTTTATTTTAGTGCTGGGGATTGAATCCAGAGGCATTCTACTACTGAAATACATCCCTAGCTCTTTTTTTTATTTTGAGATAGGGTCTCACTAAGCTGCTGAGGCTGGCTTCAAACTTTCGATCCTCTTGCCTCAGCCTCCCGGGTAGCTGGGATTACAGGTGTGTGCCATTATTCTTGGCTTGTAGTGCTTGTTGACTGATTTAAATATATTCCTGAAAGATTAAGAGTTAGTTTTTAGGTTGAAAGAGTGTGGCATACAGGTGCAAGTACACATTGTGCAAGAATATAGGGGCTGAAAACCATGTGTACTTTTTCTTGGTCAGAGACATTAGGAGAACATCATTCCTTTGAATAGATCAAGCTGTCTGGTTAATAAAGAGACTTTAGCTGGTTCTTATAAAACCTTATCAAATGTTTCCTTGATTTTATTTTTGAAAATGTGAGTTATAAGGCTTAATTTAATGAGGGGTTGAAAAAAATCAGTGGTGTATTTTCAAAAGTGTTTATAATTTAATCATGAAAAGTCAGAAAATTTAATATTACTGCGATCTCATTGTCAGATCTCATTCAGGTTTTGACACTTCTGTGATATTCTTTGTAGCAAGAGATCCAGTTCAGAACCACATGTAACATTTAGTTGACATGTTTCTTTAGTTTCCCTTAGTCTGAAATAGTCCTTTAATCTTTGCTTGACTTTAAATATTACAGGTCAGTTACTTAGTAGAATGAACTTTAATTTGGATTATCTGGTGTTTTTCATTATTAGATTCAGATTTTATGTTAGGCCAGGAATTTCACAAAACAGTCTGTGCTCTCATTGCATTCTGTCAGTTGGTGTAGGATTTCAATTTGTCCTTTCATTAGAATGTTCACTGATCACTTAAGATGGTGTCTGTCAGGTTTTCTGTATTAATTTCCTGCTGCTGCTGCTGTAATAAATTACTGCAAACTTAGTGACTTAAAACAAGTTTGTTCTCTTATTACTACTACTATTACTATTACTATTATTATTATTATTATTATTATTATTGTGTGTGTGTGTGTGTGTGCTGGGGATTGAACCCAGGGCCTTGTGCATGCAAGGCAAGCAAGCACTCTACCAATTGAGCTATATCCCAGCCTCTCTCTTAAAATTCTTAATGCCAGGAGTCCAAAATCAACATGAGTTATGTTGTTGGCAGGGCTGGTTCCTTTTTGGAGGATTTGAGGTAGTTTGTTTCCTTGACTTTTCCTCTTTTAGAGACAGCCCGTGTTCCTGGGCTTATGTCATCTTCCTCATCTTCAAAAGGGCGTCATCACTCCAATCTCTTGTTTCCTTTATATCACCTTTTCTGTCTTTGACCTTCCTGCTTCCCCCTAGAAGTATCCCAGTAATTATATTAGTTTCATTAGGATAATCTCCCCATTTCCAGATTGTTAATGCAGTCACTTCTGTAAAGTCCATTTGGCCATTGAAGATAATGTGTATTTAATGGTTCCTGGTATTAGGATATGGACATCTTTAGGGGCACACTTACCCACTGTAGAGTCATTCTTTCCCCTTTGGTTATTTATTTATTTGTGGTGCTGGGGATTGAACCTCTTGCACACATGAGGGCAAGTGCTCAACCACAGAGCTACATATCCGGCCTTACCCTTGGTAATTTATATTTTGTGGGAAGGTACTAGGATCCTTGGTTCCTGCTAATAGAGAATGGTGTTTACAAGCCAAGATCTGGGTGCTAGCAGTGCTCACTACTGTTGGGATTTTGCTGTTCTAGGCCTGCACTGTAGACAGAGCTAGGGAAATATGTATGTGTGTATATAGACCTATATTTGTATTTTTATGTTAAAAGACATCCATACTGATACTTTCAATTCTAATCCAATATCATGGATTCATTCTTCTGCTTTTTTTCATATTGTCACTGTTTGCTCTGGCAGCGAAATTACTGACTCCGTTTTTCTTAGTGTACTTTTTAAAGCAGTCCCCCGTGTGTGTGTGTGTGTGTGTGTGTGTGTGTACCAGTCTCTTTCTGCCACTGTCCTTTACCCTTCTTTACATCTAGTTCTGATAACCTCCTGTAGGTAACTAGCTCTTCTATGTAAATGTCGTCTTCAAAGTATGTAGTAATAGGGTAGTTGGACTTCTTATATGGCAGCTTTGGAGTATTCTGTTGTCTGCTAAGTTCTTTTACTTAATGTGGCATCTCATGTAAGGATTGTAGTTTGGTAAATTTTTAAAATATGTTATAAATATTAATATTTAGAATTAGCTGGACTCAGTTTTGATGGTGACATTCAAAACATCATAGGAGCTGGATGAACACATGCCTTCTCTCCATCTAGCTACACTAGTATCATATAGTTTCTTCACAGTCTGTTTGATCTTTACATCCACATGAATGTAAATCTTCTTCATATCTGATTAAGATCAGGGAGAACTTGATATGGCATATGATGAAGCTTGTTTCTTGTAAGGGCATTGTTCTAAGGATATTTGAGTTGCCTTTGGAGCCACAGTGTATTGAGGCTGCTGGAAGGTAGATGACATGATGACATGTCTTTTTTGTTTTTATTTTTATTTTTTTGTGGTTGTGGATACATATCAGCAGTGCTTCTTGGCTTTCAAAGCCCTTGCTTCGAATTTAGCTTATAAAAAGGTAGATTTTTACTTTAAAACTTTTTGTAAAAAAAATTAAATCTGGGGGTGAGTTTCTTAAACTAAGTGTGGTTAACTTAGTAAATACTACATTATACTTAAGCTTTAATTCCTTTTTTATTGAATTACAAATTTTTCAAAGTGACTAAAATAATAGCTTTTGTCAAAGATCTTATATAAACCTATGTTAAGTTCTTATGGGAAGATATTTTGGTGTAGGCAGTTATTTTCATGTTTGAATATAATTTCTGCTTAGCTTTCTTAATAAATCATATTTTAACTGTTTGATATATTTTGTTGAAGAAGAGAATAGAGGAGAGAATTTCTCAGAAGTACTGATTATATGACTAAATATTTTGGGTTCAAGTCAGTTTTTACATTTACAGAGAAAAGTCAAGCCTCACATAAAAAATAGTTGCCTGGTAAAAGTTTCCAAATAGAGCATTTTTTCTAAATGGCAGAAAATTGAACCTACAAACATCTTGTAAATGTTTGTAGAGGTTATTTGAACAACAGCACTTTCATGTTCCAATGAAATATTAGCATGGTAATGAAGGTGAGTATGGTATTAACTCTGGTTTTGCTTTCACTATGAGAAATGGCTTAACTCATTTTTCTTTCTTGGCAGAGCAAATTCGATTAAAGAATATCAGAAAAGTATATGGAAGATGTATGTGGTATCGTTTACGGTTGTTAAAACCCCAGCCAAATATTATTCCTACAGTAAAGTAAGTAATGGATTTCAGTAAAAATCATGCCTTAGTGCTTACTCTTCGGGTATCATATAAAATAGGGATTATAATGACTAAGACGTGCTTGAAAAGAAATTGTAGCCTGTAGTAGAGGTAAAATGTAATTTGTAAATTTGGGAACTGACTGAACAAAGGAGAAGGGTGAGGAGGAAAGTGACATTCAAGTCTTGAATGAAGTCCTTCTGTACCTTGTGCTATAATTTCAGTTTTATGTTAAAGCTATAGGGGAATTGTAAGAAGATTTAAAAGGCAGGGAGGTGATGTGGTCAAGTTTGCATTTCATGGTGATAATTAGAAGTTTATTGAGTACATATTGCATACTAGGTGCTTTTTATGTTATTTAACTCTGTATCAACTTCAAGGTAAATATTTGTGCTTTTCCTCAAACCAAGGCAAAGAAAGATGTGATAACTTGACCAAAGTCATGCAGCTAAAGACTTAAATCTTAGGGAGATACTGGCAAATGAACAAATAATTATATTAGAGTTAGTGCCTTAGTCTGTTTTCTGTTGCTATAACAAAATACCAGTAGCTGTATACATTATAAAAAAGAGAGGTTTATTTGGCTTATAGTTTTAGAGGCTGATAATCAAAGATCAGGAAACCCTGTTTGTTTTCTGGTGAGGCCCTTCCTGGCTACATCACAACGTGGTGAATGGCATTATGGTGGGAAGGAAGAGAAGTCATGTGGTGAGATAGGAAATCAGGGGCCAGTCTTCCTTTTTTATGATAACTTATTCTGGCAACCATGAGAACAGCATTAATCCCTTCTGAGGATGATACCTCTGATGACCTAACCACCTTCTGCTAGGCCTTAAGGTTTTAAATTTTATGAAGCAGCAAGGCTAATACACACACACACACACACACACACACACAAAATCTCTCAGTCTTCTTATAATTTAGAGACTGTAAAGTTCAGCCACCTCTAGATATTGCCACATTGGAAACCAGGCCTCTAGTACATGAACCCTTGGGGGACAAAGCACATCTAAATGATAGCAGTAAGGGCTGGGAGAGGGGTGATACCACGAAAGAGTAGAAGGACTTCTACCTCTGACTCAAGACAACAAAGAATGCTTTTCTGACAGATGTAAGTTCACAGTTGAGATTTGGAAGAGTTATTAATAATAGACCATAGCTTATATGAATTGATTCTTTACTATCTGTCAGCTACCTTCTAAATTCTTTATATGCTAAATCTCAAACTCGCTCTGAAAGTTGGAAACTGAGATGTAAAAGGCTAAGCAAATCGCTAGCCTTTCTTAGTTAATAAGTGAGGAATGTGGGAGATGAGCTGAGGGATTTTTGTTCTGAAGCTTGTGTTCTCAATTCCCCTCTCCCTTGATAGTCAGGTCAAAGTGAGGGGATTTTCCACATATGTTTCCCTCTCTTCTCTGGGCATAGGTGGACATATATAAACAATATGGAAAAAACAGTTTGAAGTGATATGCCTTTATTAAGGTTTAGAGTATTGTCTTGGCCAAATGAAAAGAAATTTATATCTGATTGCCAGCTGTGTTTAAGCTATCCTGGGATTAGTCAAGATTGAATAGTATTCTATCCAGCTGTCCAAGGAACTTGGAGTGAGTGAGAAGAGAAAGTCATGTTTTGTGCTTCTTTGTGTCTTTAACTATAGTCATCTATTGATCATTTTGGCAAAGGTTAAGGATTGCTTTTTGGAGGATAGGTCACTTGACTTGAATATTTAAGGAAGAATAGAGTTTGGGTGAGCAGAGATAGGGAATGGAAATTTTTGGTAGAAAGATATGAGAGAAAAGCATGATGATAAGGAAAGCTTAGGGAATTTTGAAAGATAGGACTTGTTTTGTTTGAAAAATCAAGGTGATAAAGGTAAGTGGATAGGTTGAAACAAGATCATTTCAGATGAGTCTAGATGAAGAGGCTTATTCCAAATGATGAACATAATTAAAAACTATGTTCCTACTCCAAGAGTTTAAACACATAAATTTTTCTTTGTAGTTCTAAAAATAAGTCACTCCAATTTTATTTGACTTGTCCTTCTTTGATTCTTAATATGTTTTTGCTAACAAATCCTGTTTGGTGTAACAAGTTGTTATCCAAAGAGCATAAAAAAGTAAAAATAATTTAATGTCCTTACCTAAAGAGAGCCACCGTACAATGATTACTTTATATGTTTCTAATTTTTTTATTTCTAGAAATTGGATTATATTTTAAATAATTTGAAAGCTGTTTTCTCTTTTAAATTTAACAATACAAGGTAAATAGTCTTTCACAGGAAATTTTACTTTTATTAATTGAAAGTATTTCTCTGTATGGTTGTAACAGTTATTCAGTAATTTTTGGATGAGTATTTAAGTTTGTTGTTTTCTTTTATTACTACTTATATCCATAACTACCCTTTTATACTCCACATACTTCATTCTACTTTATTCTCTTCTAAATTTCTTGATTTGGAATGGATTGATAGACTGAAATGGTGTTATTTTTGAGGTTTTTAATACCTTATTTCCAGATGTCCTTCAAACATGTGGAGGGAGAAGAAATAAATTTTTTGTCAAATTATATGTTGTTTTATATCTTTTTAAATTTTAACTAATGCACATTTTTATCTATTGGCTACAAAATGTTACCTTGTATGGCTGCATCATAGTTTACTTAATTCTTTATAAATGATTTATTCATTTAGTTTCCTGTAAATGGACATTATATTATTTCCAAGGATTTACTACTGTAAACAATGCTGTTTATTCATCTTTGCACAGCTGACCAATTACTTTTTTTAGTTTATCATACTAAAAATGTAATTACTAGGTAAAGAGCAGTTTTTTTTTTACATTCAGTAGCTTATTGAATACTTAATATTTATATATTTTGATTACTGAATACTTAATATTTACATATTTTATCTAATCAAGTAAGTTAATAACTTGAATTAACCCCTGGACTTGAAATTCTACAAATAGTAAATAGAAAATTTATTACATGGGAGGCACTGTACTAGATTTTACAGAATTCAAAAGTGAGAATGATATTATCTTTGCTTTAATGGGAATATTCAACTCAGCAGCTGTAGAATTTGAGTGCTATGAAATTAGTTTACATTGTTTTATGCCTTAACTTCCCTATATCATTAGACTCAAGGAAAGCCATTCACATGTAATTATTTATACCTCATGTATCTTTTTCTTAACAGGAAAATAGTTCTACTAGCAGGATGGGCATTGTTCTTATTCCTTACATACAAAGTGTCCAAAACAGATCGAGAATATCAAGAATACAATCCTTATGAAGTATTAAATTTGGATCCTGTAAGTTGTATTATTATATTTTGTACTTTAAAGATCCCATTAAAACAATAGGTCCACATCTAAAAGAAATTGGACCATGCCTAGAGAAATCAGACTTCAGTCAGTTAAAATTTTTTTATTAAAATAAGATATGAATTTATTATCATTTTAACATGCATATGTATATATATTTAAGCTGAAGCTATTAATTGCCATATTTTAAGTATTGTTTTGTAATTGCTAAAATATTTGAAGATCAGAAGTTAGCATATTTTAAAAGACATCTCTGAGGGCATTTATGTTAGTTGAATGTTAAAAATCTTATGCCTTTGTGTTGATAGACATGTAGGCAGTATGTTAAGTCTGGTTTGGGGGATCTCATTGAAAATTTGTCTTTTGGGTGTATCATTAGAATGTTAGAACTGAAATTAATGATAGAGATCATCTAGCTTTTTTTCAAATAGAGAAAATGAGGCTTGGAAAATTTGTGTCTTCTCTGGTGTTTTGTAGCTTCTTAGTAGCCAAGCTAAATCTAGTGCTCTTTCCATTTTTCCCCCAAACCACTTCTTCTAATTTGCTCAACAGATGGCTTGATTCAGAGATTTATATAATACAGAGTAAGGAGTAATTTCATCTTCTAGTTTTCTGCTTTGTAGAAGAAAAGTTTGCATATAATATGATTCTTCTTATTGTAACAACTGTTGTTATGGCAGTCAGGAGTTTGAGATGGTTTCCAGTCCTCCTCAGATTATAAGGGAAACAAACCTTTGATTTGAGCATTTTTGAGCTAGTCTTAATTTACTGTGATCATTTTTTGATAGATATCTGTATACTTTTGTTTAAATGTGGCATTCTGTGGCTTCATTTTAAAATCATTAATGCCTAGTACTGCAGGATATATTAATTCCATAAAATAAAAATACTTTTATTTTAAAATGTGTGGGGTGAAATTTATGGTACAAAATATGTAGGAGGAAATGTCAGTTTCTTTTGTCAGAATATTAAGTAGTTTATTGTCAAAATAGGTTGGATTATTTCTTTACCACATGGTGCTTGCTTTTACTAACACAAAGCTTTCCCTTTTAGGGAGCAACAGTAGCAGAAATTAAGAAACAATATCGTTTGCTATCACTTAAGTATCATCCAGATAAAGGAGGCGATGAAGTCATGTTCATGAGGATAGCAAAAGCTTATGCAGCGTAAGTATCATAGGACCCATTATGCATTTTGTAGAGGGGAAAATATAGTTTTGTGTTTTAATAAAATAGTAAGTAAAATAAGTGTCATACACTTTTGTTAAATGCTGACCTCACATGCTGTGTTATTTATGGAACTATTCTGCAGCCCTAAAATTGTGAACTTAGTTAAATTAAGTAGTAAGTGATGAGTTCATTGAGCTATTTTGTAAGCATCTCAAGTGGAAGAGAGTATACTCGTACCTTGTTTTCATTTTGAGGCTTTTATTAGGCTAGTTCTGTTTCTCTCTCTCTCTCTTTTTCTTTTTCTTTTTTGGCAATGTAGTTGCCTCATTTAAACTACTTAAAGGCAAGTTTAATATTTACTTTCAATAAATACTTCATTTTTGATATCTTTTTACAAATTCATTTTAGTAGATTATTCCTAGTTTATTGTTAAATACTAGTTGAGAGGTGCTTTTTTAAGTTTTTTAAAAAAATTCTTATTTATTTACTTATTTATTTGCTAAGAAACGTTTTCTTTAAGAAAGTTTTCAGGACTTGCAAATCATATTTTTCTTGTTGGGACCGGTGAATTGTATTGTTATTGTTAAGAAACATTATTCAAACATGCATTATGTGTACAGACTTTATTTATATGTTTATAGACTTTGAGGAACATTTTTGCTGTCTTTTTTGTGGTGCTGGGGATTGAACCCAGGTTTACACTTGCTAGGCAAGTACTCTAACACTGAGATAGATCCCCATCCCTTGAGGAACACTTTATGTACACTTCGTGGAAGACAGAATAGAGTATATAACATTAAGAAGTTATTATTTCTTGGGTGTTAATACTACAAGAGACTAAAGTTAGCTAGAATCTTTAGGACTTAATGATGGGTACATCCCCACCTAGTTCTTTTGTTGAATTAAAGAATTATGAGGAATTGTGATGTATAATTTTGTCAACTAATTTAAAGAATATAAGTAGACTATGGATGACTCAGATTTAATAGCAAACTGTGAAAGTAATATGAATGACAAAAGTTTTGGAAACATGTTATTTTTGTGCTTAGTGAAACACAGACTTTTTACCTATTCCCTACATTTTTTTTTTGTGGCTTACTGGTTATCTTTGTGAAATACTGTATGATTCTGTATTAAAGTAATGGTATCTAGGAGCTTCTGAAGTGGAACCAACATTTTCTCCATATCTCTTCTCCAGGTTGCTGTTTTTCAGTTGTCTCCTTTTTCCCCCTTTCAACATGTTTTCTTCAAGCATTTACTATTTTTCCTTAATTATTGCTGTACCTTAATTGCTGTCTTCAGGTAATTTAAGAACTGAAGATTGTCAGAAGATGTCAGATAGCCAAGATTATTTAATTAGTAGCTTTAATTTTAGTGCTTTTGGTGCAGGGCTTTTTCCCCCCCTCTTAGTCTTCAAGTATTATAACAAGTTTATGCTTCTGTTTTCAGGTTGCTAGCTCTGACTTTATGATGTTCAGTTCCTTTTAAAAAAGTTCAGAAAAATAATATAAGATTTTTAGTTTCAACTCAGTTATGTGATAAAGCTAGAGAATATTTTGTGTGTAAAATATTTTAAATACTTAATGGCTTATCAGACCAATGAATAAGTAAAATGTTAGTGGGACCCATAACTTTGAGATTTTGTAACTTGTATGAGTCCAACTAGATTAGGCAAGATGTCTATTCTATTAAATGTAAGTTTTGAGTAATTGAGAAGTTCTATTTTACGAGTAAATTCTCATTATCCCAGTTAATTCAGGCAGCCTTTGCAGTGCATATATGTTTGATCTTCAGTTTGTTTCAGAATTTGCTTTGATGATTTTATATAATTTCTTTTCCTTGCCCATTATAAATAAATTTTTTTCCTATTTTCACATGCCAGATGTAGCTTTTAAAAGACTGGTTATTTTTAAGGAGTTAGACCATTGAATTCTCTGGTTCATTTTTCTGGGCAATAGTTAAAATTTGGCTTTCAAGTGTAAAACATTTCTTTAAGATATATATAGTAAGTGGACAGCATAGGTGTTACTTTGAAGATATTTTCGTGTGAGGCACTGGGTTTGATCCTCAGTGCCACATAAAAATAAACAAAATAAAGGTATTGTGTCCATTTACAACTTAAAAAAAAATGTGTTCTTGTGCTCCAGCACTTGACTATGTAATTTAACTCTACAGAGCCAACTCAGGGTTGCTCACATATAATTTAGTGAAAGCATTCTCTACATCAGGATTTACAGTAATCTGGGGTCTCTGAAATTACAGAATTTATTTTACTTTTTTACAGTACTGGGAATTGAACCCAGGGCCACTGCTGAGCTACATCTCCAGCCCTTTTTTAGTTTTGGGGATGGTCTCACTATGTTGCTGAGGCTAACCTCAAATTTGTGATCCACCTGCTTCATCAGCCTCCCAAGCCACTTGAAAACTAAGTGTACTTTTTTGCTATCTTGTGAAAGTATATCTTCATTGCCTCTCAACTTAGAGGTGTGTAGAAGGTGTGTGCCAATACATATTCTGTATATTGCTTGTAGTATACAGAATTTATATGAATTTGTAATGTGCATTTTCCCTGGGGACAGGGGACATAAGAGTTCATTATATTCTTAATAGGATTTGTGTTGCCTCTTTCCAAAAGTTAAGGGATATAATCATGTTTAAGAAACTACATTTATTATTATATGAATTTTATTATTATTGAATTTTAAAAAATTATAATAGCATCATTGGTCTGTTTAAGCTTGTTATATATGATCTATGCTGAAATCACGGGCTTATTTAAGGTACTGCAACTGTG
>NW_025999842.1:27279762-27309669 GCF_001458135.2 Marmota marmota marmota | reverse complement strand
TATATATTATTTTATTTTTTTTTTGTACCAGGAATTGAACCTAGGGATGTTGGGCACTGAGCCACATCCCTAGCCACCTTTTTTCTTTTCTTTTCTTTTTTTGGTACCAGGGATTGAACACAGGGGCACTCGACCATTGAGCCATAACCCCAGCCCTTTTTTCTATCTTATTTAGAGACAGGGTCTTACTGAGTTGCTTAGAGCCTTGCTTTTTGCTGAGGCTGACTTTGAACTCCTCCTGCCTCAGCTCCCTGAGCTGCTGGGATTACAGGTATGCGCCACTATGCCTGGCTCTTGTCTTGCTAAGTTGCTCAGGGTCTCCCTCTGTTGAGGCTGGCTTTTAACTTGTGATCCTTCTGTATCACAAGCCTCTTGAGCTGCTGGCATCATAGGTGTGTCACCACACCTGGCAACTCTAGTTTTTACTTTTATTTTTAATGTTGAAATATTTTATTTGTATGTATCCATGACATCCCTGGAAAAAGAATCCTATGATTTTTTTCTTTGTGTGTGTTTCATATTTCTTCTTCAGAAGATATCGTCAGAAGGAATTATCAGCTATGATTGTCAGAACAGTTAAAGCAAACTGAAGGGATGGGAACAATTGTTCTGCCATTTTTCTAGATCTTTGAATTACACATCAAACCTGAGACTGGTCACTTTGTACTTGTTTTACCTGATTGTGAAGTTCACAACAACTTTCTCAGCTCTATGATCATCATTGATTTAAATTTACCATTGTAACCATGCTTCATCATCACAGAAACTGGATGATGACTTTGGATCAAGGCCTAATAAGAACTTGGGGTTTACATCTTTTTTTGGCCTGTAGAAGCTCTTGAGAGCATTAGCCAAGACATTCATGACCACTCTCATGATGGTGTGGAGAGTTAATGAACATTAACTCTTAGGAATGCTTATACTGAAGCACTCATAGGTAGTAAAAAATCACTTGTTTTTTTTTTTAAATTGACTTTAAATAAAGTTGCTGATTTGCTTGAATCATTTACTTGAAATAGTTGCTTGAATTTGCTTTGAGTGTCCAACATGGTGTCTTTCACAGTGGCACACCACAATTTGATGAATGAGTTAATGTCATTGTAACCAAGTATGTACTGTTTACAAAATCAGAAAATGATTCTGTGATATGAGCTGTGATTTACAGTTGCAAGCTTTTCATATATTGTTTAGAAAACAGGTTCATTGCTGCCATCATTAGAAAGGCAGAGAGGACAGATAATTGGGGGGGGGAAATGTTCTCTTTACGAGACAGAATATTGAGAGAAACAATAGCTAAAGCTCGAGGTTTGGTGGACAGTTGTCCAGGGAAACCAAAGCAGAATATTTTGAGAAACATCCCTCTGTAGAGAAGTCGTAGCATCACTCTTATCTATTTGCAAGCAGATACTTTTCACTGGCTCCTGTATTTTGCTGTGGCATTGGGTCAAATAAGTGAGTTACAGTTAAACAGGGACCAAAAATATCAAGGCACAAATCATTGAAACCTAAGGGTGTTTTTTATTATCTTGTAAAAATATTTTATTGCCTCTCAGTAAAAATGATTTGTAGGTCAGAAACTGTGTTGCCTTATCACCATCTGTGCTAGCTGGTGACCTAATGCTGGGTTCACAGCATAACTGAAGAAAACGACAAGGAAAACATACAAATACACAGAAGTACCTTTTCAAATCTGTGTCGGCTCTCTGACTTTAAGGGTCCATGGAAAGAGAGCTCCACTGGAATTCTTTATTCTTATATAGGGGACACAGAAGGAGAGGATCTATGGAACATTTGCCCAAAAAGGGCAAAGGGGTAGGATTACAAAGAACAGGTGAGTGTAACTCAACCCCTGCAGGTGATGACCACTCTTGGAGCCACGCCTTGTTTTCTGAGCTGGGGTAAATATGCCCAAGTTACTGGGACCTGGCACTACCGTGCCAGACTGAAGGCAATAATTGTTCAGAACCCTGGTGCATCAGAACTTAAAGGCTTCTGTATCCAGGTCAGCTCCTGACATTGCCTCTTAAGTTCTGGGGAAAGAAATAGATTTGAAAGTAAACAGAATCTTTGCCAGTTGGTCCACCAGAATGCCTTTCTTTCAGTGATCAATTTTTTTATGGGTTTGCGCTATCTTCCTTGACTACATTGTGAAGTTTTTGTTTTGTTTAAGGTTCTGGGGATTGAATCCCCAGGGCATTATTTTTTAGTTTTAGGCATGGTCTCACCGAGTTGCCCAGGCTAGCCTCGAACTTGTGATCTCCTTGTCTTAGCCTCCTGAGTAGCTGGGATTGTGGGTGTGTGCCATCACACCTGGCCATTGTAAAGTTATGCTTTTTATAATATCTACTCTGGAAACTGAGATAATACCATCTTGACTCTGTGTCTTGAGCTCTGTGTTTAATGACTCTAATGACCTACATTTATAGCAAGGTGTTAAAAAATCATTGTGTTGCATTCATCTTGCCTGGAGTCTGTTGGTTAGGAGGTATACTTCTTGTTCTGCTGATGGTTGGCTTAGAAGAAAATTCTGATCTCATCATAATTCAAATGATTTTTTCCACAACATTGGAATTTTACAGGTGGTGTTCTTTGAGAATATGCTCTAAATGTTTTGGAGGGACCTACCATCATGCATTATTTATATTTTTTAAAGACATTGTATTTATCATAAGTTATAACCATGTTTATTGAAGAGGTTTTGGAAAATATGAGACTATAAAGGGAAAATTAAAGTCACCTATAATTCTCCAGGAAAAATTAAAAGTCACCTATAATTCTCCTTGCTTTTTCGGAAAATGTACTGGCTCAACTTGAGAACTCATGAGTTAGCAAGGAATATGTATCAAGGCTTAGTAGTTAGCAGTTTTTATTAATATAGCAATCTTTGCTCCCTGCCTTTTCCCCTGATATCAGAGAGACTTTTATCTTGATTTTCTGAATTAGTATCTTCTGAGAAATGAGTTGGTTGGTTAATGTAGTTTGTCTCTTCAAGTATATATTTTTCAGATGTGGCTTTCTAATGTTGCAGCTTTATTTTTTTATGCTAGTTTAACAGATGAAGAGTCCCGAAAAAATTGGGAAGAATTTGGAAATCCAGATGGGCCTCAAGGTGCAGTATATGATCATTGTAAAATGTTGGTTATATAGTATATATTATGAAAATATATAGTATATATTATGAAAATGTATATATTGAAAGGAGCATTTTTATTTTCTTAGTTTATGAATAGGAAAATTATAATAGTTAAACATGCAAATTGGGTTTCCTTTTAATTTTCTTTTTGAAGACTAGTTTGAAAACTTTGAGAGAGAAGAGCAGTAACTGTCATTGTTCTTTCCAGTAGATAAAAATTAGGTGAAAAAAATATTTTTTGTAAACTAATAACAGACTTTCTCATTCGTAGTGTTTATATAGACTTGACATATAAAAGAATTTAGGTTTTTTAGGAAGAAAGTTGTGTATGTAAATACTTTTTTCTTGTTTTTGAAAAACTTGTACTTAAATAGGGTTGTTTTTCTTTTTTTTGAAAAATTTGAACTTTTAGATATAAAGTATCCCTTAACTTTTGTCTAATGATGCCCACATAATGTAATCTTTCTGTAGGTATTTTTAGGAAGGGGAAAGAATGTAGAATTTTGAGATATAAAAAATGAAACTAAAAAGTAGAGATTCTTCAGAAACTATGATATTCTTCCTATTTCAGCCACAAGCTTTGGAATTGCCCTGCCAGCTTGGATAGTTGACCAGAAAAATTCAATTTTGGTGAGTACATTTAGATAAGACATATCATGATGTGTTTGTGGTAATTTTTGTTATATACTATGTGTTTTGGTATAATCTAAAGAACTTTTACAAAGAAAATACTGGTATAACTTTTTAAATTTAACTTGAACATATTCCATATTTTACAAAATAGAGAAAACAATTGGTTCCTATTATTGGGCTGCTGGTTTGAGGTAGTATGTTCTAAAGTTTATTTTCTTTCAAAAGTATTTTCAGATAAGGTCCTAGTTTTGGTTTGGAGAACACTGGTTTTTATGATACACATTTAAGGACTACTCAAAATTGAAATCCTTTTTTTTCCATAAATTTTTATTCAGGTTAAACTAATTTTAATGTATGTTAAGTTAAACAATATGTATTCCATATGGTACTTCAGAAGGCAGTAGGACATCAGGTTGAATCAGTGAGAGTTGTTATAAGCCTAAAACTTTGGGAATTATTTTACCTATTGTTCAAGAATAGATGATTCCTTACTACAACTTTCTTGAAAATAATTGTCTAGGAGCTACTTCTGAATGCATTTGTTTTGCAAATGGCCATTTTATGACATATTGAAATTGTTTGTAGGGGTAGATAGTTGCTGCATGTAAGTGTTTGTCATGCTTAGGGTTACTTTGTGGGAATAGGAGGTAAGTAAGGAAGCTACACGATTTAGGATCAAGCAATAGGGGGAAAATTCAGTAGATGTTTATTAGCAAACAGAAAATTTTGAAGTGTATCTTGATGGGCAGTTTTTCAGGGACTTCTATTGTCATTTATTTCTAGGGCACTAACTGCTTGTAAGGTGTGAGTATATGGAATACTTGACTGGAAGGAAAACAATTTATAAAGACATTTTGCCATTTCTGTATTTTGTCAGTAAATAATAAATCAAAAGATAATTTATTATGGTGTATAAGAGCATAGGCTGTATAGATTACTAGATCCACCACTAGCTGTGCCTAGGACCAGCTATATAACCTTTGTGTACTGTATTACCCATCAACAAGAGAAAAACAATAGTGATTCCTTTCTCATAGAGTATGATAATAAGGATTAAATGAGATAATACATGAAGAGTACTTTTAACAATGCTTTCGTATTGTAAACCTCAAAAGAAATGTTCATGAATGTTGTTATAATTTATCTGGTAAAGGTCATAATTTTTTCATTTCTAGGTTTTACTTGTATATGGATTGGCATTTATGGTTATCCTTCCAGTTGTTGTGGTAAGTTCTAGCCCTTTTTATTAACATTTTTTTTTCTTTTTTTGGAAGGCATTTTTTGGAGTCTCCCTATAATATTTTAATTTGTATTAGAGTGTACTTCATTAATCCTTGAACTTAAGAATTTTTGCTTAGCTTACATTTAAAGATCTTCTAAAGGTGAAATTGCTTGAGTTACTTAAGAGCCTATCTTTGTAATCCATAAGTAAAACATACCTGAGGTAATACAGGTATATTTAGAGTTTAAAATGAAAGTTTATTTTCATTTGTCCCCAACTTTATTTCTGTCAAGGATAATTACTCTTTGTTTCCTCTTTCAAATTTTACGTGCACTTTTTTTTTTTAATCTTTTATATAATTTTACTGTATGTATTGTTCCTGTGACCTTTTTTGTTTTACATTTGGAGCACAGCATATAAAGCAGCCTCATTTAAAAAAAACATAATAACTGCATAGTACCATAATATGGAGATATACCATAAAGTTTTAAGATTTTTACCACTTACTACTTTTGTGACTTGTGTTCTTTCTGATCCTGGAGTTCATCTGGGTCCTAAAGTGAGGCTAGTAATTAACATGTCTTGCCTATAGAGGATTTTTGTGTGAGAGCCAATCATATGAATTACTAGAATGAGAGTATCATGTGAATTGTGAAGTCATTTATTGAAAAAATTTTAAACATGTGCTGTCCATTGGGAACTAACATACTGTTTATAGCTGTGAGTGGTCTTTTTCCTGTTTTGTTTTTAAATAATTTTTTCCTAAAACTAAGTTCTTTAATCATACACATATAGTAATTTACATTTGTATTTAGGCTTTTGGCAATAGAAGTATTTGTTCTAAAGATCAAGTGCTTTTATTAATTATGAGTATTTTATGTTGAATTGAAATATAAAGAAGATTTGTCATGAACATATTTTGCATCAAACTTAACATTTATTAATGTTGTCTGGCTTTATTGTTTTTTGTTTGTGTTATAGGGTTCTTGGTGGTATCGTTCAATACGATATAGTGGAGACCAGATTTTAATACGCACAACACAGATTTATACATACTTTGTTTATAAAACCCGAAATATGGATATGAAACGTAAGTCAAATTAAATAACTGAAATTAGTTATATTACTTTCTGATTAATTTATGTGGAGTTGATATATATTCTTTAACTCTGTATTGGAGAAATTGCATTTTATAGTTTCATAGCTAATCAGTTCATATAACTGAAGCCAGAGGAAAGTGCTGTTTACCCTTTATCACATTTTTTTGACTTGTATTTATATTATTTCCAGTATTTATATATTTTATCAGAGATTTTATGATAAAACTTTATGTTTGCATTTTATAACATTACTAGCCAACATTTTTTTGTTGTTTGTCTCAGGTACTATTAAGGACTGTCCATTTATTACCTCAGTTAATCTGTATTGTGCTCCCATCAGTAAATGCTGTTTTTAAGCATGTTTTTTAATGAGGACTGCAGCACAGAAAAGTTAGCATGTCCAAGGATACACAGTGACAGTACTAGGGTGAGCCAAAGGCAGTTTGGTCCCTGAGCCTTCAAGCACTTCATTAAACCATATTAAATGAGTAAAAATAGATGTTTTGGGTGTGTTGAAAGAAAACTGTCAGAATATTTCATTCTCAGGGTCTTATTTAAAAATTCCTTTTTGGGGAAGAAAAACGCATCATACTGAATACTTTCTTTGATCCATAAAACACACTTTCTAAAGTTCATATCACTGGAGAATGCAATTTTGTTCCAAAACTGAAATGGACTTCTTTGTATTTGGGATTTGCCAGTTTTACTAATTTTCTTATTTTTTAGTTGTCATTGAACACATACCTTTATTTATTTATTTCTATATGGTGCTGAGGATTGCACATGCTAGGCGAGCGCTCTGTCGCTGAGCCACACCACAGCACCATTAATTTTCTTGATAATGAGAAAAAGATTCCTCAAGATCATACGACAGTGTGCACACAATAATTTTTTTAGAATTGAGTAGATGTTTCTTTTTCTTGTGCATATATATTATTATTATGTTATATTGAAATATTGCTATAAAACCTTTCCTTATTGAAAATGTTTCATGTTTATAATGTTTTGATGTTTGTTTGTTTTTTTTCCTCAGTGATCTTGATTTCTGAGGCTGGTTCTTAACCTTATATTAATTTTGCCAGAAAAGCATTATTTAGCTGGTAGATTTGTTTGTTTTCAGGAAAGATAGTAATGGTAACCATTTACACATACACTATGTTTGTTGTATGTCAGACACATGTAAAAAAAACTCAGGTGCAGAGAGGTGAAGAATAGTGCTCTAGGTTCTTTAACTTCAGGGTTTAGGCTCGCTAACCTCTGTATAGTTCTGCTTTTTGTGTATTTTTTAAAAGTATTTTCTGCGGTAAGGTAAGATTGATGACTGTAGTGCCAGTCCTTAAAGAGCTTATAGGCCTGACACTTGCTGGGAATCTTATGTATTTCAATTGTTTATTCACAAAACCGTCTAGGGTTCCATCATTTTCTGGAAATTGCAGTGTATTTTTGTTTACTCAAAGGTATGACAAGTCACACAGTGAAGAAACCTTCAACTCTTTTTAACGCATTATTTTTAGTGTGTTTAACTATAGGGCCCCCTTTTTTCTTATATAACAGTTATCAACATCACACAGAATGCTAATGCTCTATAGAAAATTTTTTGGAGCAGCTGGTTAAGTCTAGAAAAGGGTGCTGTTATAAGTGATTTTAATGTATCCAGTTTCTTTGGTGCCTTAGTTTGTAATACATTTTTCTTCACTTTGGGATAGGCAGTATTGTCCACATTTTAAGAAATAAAATGTTTTTTTTTTTAAATGGGAGAAATTAATACTTGTCAGTAGTAGAGTTGAGATGATTTTCAGAATGGTTTGGGATTAGAAAAGTGCTTTTAGTAAGTAGCATTAAGAAAGTATCTCAAGAAGGAAAATTGATCAATAAATTTATTTATCTTCATTTTTTTCTCTTTGTTTCCATAGGTCTCATCATGGTTTTGGCTGGAGCTTCTGAATTTGATCCCCAGTATAATAAAGATGCTACAAGCAGACCAACAGATAATATTCTAATACCACAGGTTAGGCACCATAGTACAAATTCTTTGATGACTAGTTGAGTACTAAAGTGGATGCTTTTTTAAAGTATATATTTTTGAATAATTATTTTATTTACTTTAGCTGATCAGAGAGATTGGCAGCATTAATTTAAAGAAGAATGAGCCTCCACTTACCTGCCCATATAGCCTGAAGGCCAGAGTTCTTTTACTGTCTCATCTTGCTAGAATGAAAATTCCTGAGACCCTTGAAGAAGGTATTTGTGATTCTAATATCTACATGGTTTTAATAGAATAAAAGCAACAGATTTAATTAGATCTCATGGTGCATTGTTTTTGTCACTATTTTTTTGCTCCATCAAATAATTGCTCAAGGACTCCCATCCCCCCATTTTTGTTTTTTTTAATCTATAACGCTACACAATTGCTTCACATAGTTTGAAGGTCGAAGTTGGATATTTTGGCAAATATTAAAATTTAGTGTTTCAAGGTGAGAGAATATTCTGAAGGAGAAATGTTTAGTTAAATTCAGATCATACAAAAAGTTCCTAATGACTTTTTAACAAGAAATTTGTAAGCTTTCTAGAGGGACAGGAATGGGTTTCACAAAAAAT
Organism: Marmota marmota marmota; assembly: GCF_001458135.2. Lineage (NCBI taxonomy): Eukaryota > Metazoa > Chordata > Mammalia > Rodentia > Sciuridae > Marmota > Marmota marmota. The sequence goes on along the minus strand of NW_025999842.1, from coordinate 27,300,983 downwards.
ACCTCCACTGAACACTAACCCCCACCCACACACATCATCCCTCCTACCAGTGTTCTGAGTACTATCTGTTTGATCTTTATTTAAAGCTACATAATGTGTGTGTCTGTCTCTGTCTCTTCCTATCCCCTTCCCCATTTCTCCATTCCTAATCTTAAATACTGTTTTTTTTTTAAATTTGTTTTAATTAATTACACACGACAGTACAATGACCTTGACATATCATACATTTGAATCACTTTTAAATGAAATCTTACTGTCCCCCATCTCCTTTAATAATGTATTCAAATGCTTCAAACAAGGCTACTTGATACTTAGAAATTGGATGCTTATTCTGTCATAAGAAAGGATGCTTATGATAGAATGAAGGAGTACTGTTCAAGCATTGTCACTGAAGTTGCTTTGAAATTTTAGTAATTATGCTGCTAATGTTCTGTATAGATACATAGTCATCTTCATTTTTACCAATCTGTAACAAACAGGGAAAACATTTTTTTTAGGTTGAATGTCCAATAGTAGTTAAGACCTAGTAGTTAAGACTTTTATATGCAGTATAAATGACTCTGTGTGCCTTGTTGCCCTCTTCCTCATTTCTCTGTATTTAATTGACATTTATTCTCATTCTTAGCTTTTAGAATTAATTAATACTTAAGGAACTTACAAGCACAAAAAGAAAATTCTTGAGGTTCTCAAATGGCAGCAAGATTAAGATTAAATTTATGATTAAGGCTGCTTTAAAACAGGAATTAACTTCTGAAGCTTAACATAATATTAAAATTTTCCTTTGACACATCTGAGTGGGGGTTTTCTGGCCATTAACAGTGATGCAGAGGAGAAACTGTAAAATGCTGAAATCCTGTGAAATGTTTGTGGGACAACTTTTTTAGAATTAGTCTTGGGCTATGATGATGAAGATGCTTTAACTATGAAATTAGAATTGTTTCAGGTTTTTTACTGTTTTGCAGATCAGCAATTTATGCTGAAAAAATGCCCTGCTTTGCTTCAAGAAATGGTTAATGTAATCTGCCAACTAATAATAATGGCCCGGAGCCGTGAAGGTGAGGAGGAAATGTAATTAAATTGTTTTATTTATTTATTTATTTTTTGCAAGCATGTGCAGATTTTACTTCACAGTTTTTAAGATTTATGAGGAACTAATTGTAATTCTGTCTGCCAGTTCAATCGGCTTTCTCAATTTTGCTCATGATTTTTCTCATTGTTTCATAGTTTTATTGTTTGCTCTGCAGATTTAATATTTCCTTTTCCTTCTGATTATTTTTGGAGTTAGTTTATTCTGTATTTTAACAGTGAGTTTGAAATATTTCTTTAACAAACGTAATGATGATTCACCTGGCATGTAATATTTTTTGTATTGAAGGAAAAGAATCAGGGAATTGTTGCTCAGTAATGGAATGGGAGAACCTTAACAAATAAGACAGTGCTTATGGGTTGTTGTGGGAGATGTTAGTATTTGCATGGTATCAGTACATTCATGATGCTGATAATAATTGATAATTTAATGTTACTTGAGTTAATGCAGCTTTTTTTTTAATGAAATCAATGCTTATTGCTGGATAATATACATTTTCTGTTTGCATGTTAATATCTTCTCCAGTAATTTTTAAAAGAAAATCAATATCACGATCTTAAAATTTGTGTTAAAGATATTAATGGTTTGAAAGATATGAGTATGATTTGGTTTTATGATGAATTGTGTACTCCGGAACATGTAAAAGTCCAGCCCTGTTGTTTCTTCTTTTTTTCTGTTCTTTCTAAGAAAGGGAGTTTCGTGCTCCAACTTTGGCATCCTTAGAAAACTGCATGAAGCTTTCCCAGATGGCTGTTCAAGGCCTTCAACAATTTAAATCTCCTCTTCTGCAGCTCCCTCACATTGAAGAGGACAATCTTAGAAGAGTTTCTAATCATAAAAAGGTAATTCTCTTCTGTTTTGTACTTCAAAGTTAATATTTTGCAGTTTGACATGTCACTTAAAGGTAATATGAATGAAAAGTTTTCAAGAAATGGTTCCTGTGAATTTTTTAGATTTAGGATATCTTAAGTGTTATGAAACTGTCTTTCAAGTGGTTCTGTTAACATATTCCTGATTAGGTAGTTTTTAATAATATTTTACTATTGTAAGTAATGTTACTGTGATTGGGGGGCTTGTTCAATGCATTTTAGCAGTTGACACTTTGCTTCATATGTTGCCAAAAATAAGTGTATGTTATACATTTTAGTAATTTCGTTTTTGGCTTAAAGGTTGAATATAATGGGTCTTTGTTTGAGTATGAATAAAAAAATTAAACATTTGAAAAAATACATTAAAGATAATTCTTATTTAGAAAATATAATCTATGGTAAAGATATAATGAACTATTTAGATACAGCAAAAATATGTATAAAGGAAAAACTTGAGAAAACAGAAGTAAAATTACAAGTCTAGTGCAAGATTTTAAACATTACTTTGCATATATAGTAGATAAAGGGAGAAAAGGTAGACATTGGATTTGGTGTTATATTAAGGTAAAGTTAATAAATGTATATTAGAAATTTGTATTAAGAAGACAGTGCTGTCTTTTAAAGTAATTGTGTTGCCCCTATCAATTTGATCATGTTATGTCATAATCATAAAAATCTTAAAATTCAAAACCAGAACTTTACGTGTCTTATAATCTAATTTTTGTGAAAGTACAAATTAAATAATTAACACCAAACAACTGAAATTAAAGAACACTCTTATAAGTAACCATTTTGCCATGGTGGATATTATTACAATAACAGTCATATTTAGAAAAGTAACAAAAATTAAGAATATTGCATAGTTAAAACCTCGAGAGTGTATCTGTACTTGTGAGGTATTTATTCTTAAAGTTTATTTTTAATAAGGTTGAAAATAAACAAATTGAAGACAATAGTTCTTACTTGGGGGTAGATTCTATATGAATGTCACTAACATCTTTTAATTTTTTTAAATTAAAAAACAAAGGCTGAACTGATCCTTAATTTAAGCGGCATTGGAGAAAAGAATCACGAAATACTATTAGTTAGTTGTATTTTCTGCTTTGAAATGCATACAATATTAACATTTTTCTTAAAGTTGCTGGATTTTATTTTAGTTAACATAATTTATTTTTACGAAAAGTTTCATGAATTAGGGATTTATAATTTTTATTTTTCTTATTCAGTATAAAATTAAAACTATACAGGATTTGGTGAGTTTAAAAGAATCAGATCGTCACAGTCTACTACACTTTCTTGAAGATGAAAAATATGAAGAGGTCATGGCTGTCCTTGGGAGTTTTCCCTTTGTGACAATGGATATAAAATCACAGGGTAAGTGATAGGTTTCCTCGTTGAACATTGCCTCCTATTAGATTTGTTCTCATTCATTTGATTCAGGACTTAACAACATAACTTGCAGTGAGACTCTGCAGAACTGTAGTTTTCCTGTCAGATTTACCATGTTGGAAATTGACGGAGACTTAAATCTTTTTGAGGAAACTTATATAGCCCTGCTTTATTTTTGTTAACAGTAAGATTAAGTGCAAAGACTGTTTTGTATTTTAGCTTTCAAGAATTTAACTTTTCAGAGATTTCCAAATGTAATGAAAAGAATGAGATATGTGAAATACATTAGAAGAAATAGTGTTAAAAGAAATATCACTTAGTATTGACATTAATTTTCAAAGCCCCAACTTATTTATATTAATTAATCCTTGAAAATTGCCATGTTTCTGCCAACTTTCATGAGTTTTTCTCACATTTTCTCTAACTTTTCATCTATTTCAAGAAAAAAATGGAATATTTTTCTATTTATATAACTGCCCTGTGACCATTTTAATAGCTGAATAATAGTATCTTAGAACACTGACAGAATTAGAGATTATCTCCTCCATTCCTTCTTTTTTTTTTTTTTTAAGAGAGAATTTTTTAATATTTATTTCTTAGTTTTCGGCGGACACAACATCTTTGTTTTTATGTGGTGTGCTGAGGATCGAACCTGGGCTGCACGCATGCCAGGCGAGTGCGCTACCGCTTGAGCCGCATCCCCAGCCCCTCCATTCCTTCTTTATGGTGGTGTTCTATGCTGTAACATTCGCTAAGTCACTGTTGTGAGGGTGTTCTTATATGTACCAAGAATACAGGGACATATTAGGAGAAGTTTCTGTCTTTAAAGGACTTATCATCTGGTTGAAGACATTGGATTAAAAACAAGAGAACATAGGCTAAGTATTAAGTAAATAACAGACATTGTACCCATGTTCATGCAATAAATACTGAGTGCTATCTTATCTCCTGAGTGCTGGAGAAGGGGAGGTAAGACAGTCTCTGCCTTATTGAATTTATCTTTTGATAGACATTGAGCTTGGTTAAATGGCTTTCCAAGATTATAGTGTTTGGGACAGGAAGGCAAACAGTGCAATCTGGTTTCCATTTGCCTAGAGTTGACTGTGTAACAAGTATAATACAGGTAATAAAACCTTGGATCACTTTGGGAGGGATTTGGGTCCATGAGTTTTCATCTTTAAAAACACTAATATAAAGGGCACTTTAGGATTACACTGCTTTAACCAGAAATTGTTCAAATTAAAGTTAAGTTTAGGACTTAAGAGATAATCTTTGATATAATCAAGGATAGCAAAAAGTAAAGAGATTTTTCTTACAAGATATAAGGTGAGAGTATTCACTCTGACTCATCTGTTCCACTTCAGTAGTATCTTGTATAGACAGTTTATTTTGTATTTTTATAGTGCTGTCTAAACATGTAATATGAGTGTTATAATTTGAAGAATTATAAAAGCAAGAAAAAGGCATTGATCAATACAGTAGTGGAGATGATGGCTTTCTCCTTCCAAGTTACACTAGGGGCTGTGTAGACTCTCATGGTAGGCTTTTTCTTCACATTAAAATTTCAAGTGGCATGTAGATATTGATACTTCAGTTATTTTACATATACTGCTCACATGTGTAAAGCTTTGCAAATGAAAAATGTGGATGGATATGTGATTCAGATTTGAGTTTTGATAAGAGAGTCTTCCAGGCTGAAGAAGGGATACATAACCTTTGTTGATGCCCACCTGTAACACCTCATAGCCAGTAGTGGGGTGAGCAGTTAAAGGTTGTTGAAGGTTATTGTTTTCCAGTTGTTGGTGTTACAGTAAAAGCTAGAACAGAGTATATGCGAATCTAAATCTGTGTAACAAGTATAATTTAGAAAAACTATAGTCAAAAATATATAGAGAAGAAATCTTATAGATAAAAATCAATAATAAAAATGAATTTAAAGGCTGGGTATGTGGTTCAAACATAGAGTGCTTGCTTAGCATGTGTTTGATAAGGCCCTGGTTGGTTGGTTGGTGGGTCTGCCTGCCTGCCCCCCTGCCCCCGTGTCTGTCCGCATGCCTCTCTCTTTCTCTTAATTTTTTTTTTTTTTAAAGAGAGAGAAAGAGAGAGAGAATTTTTAATATTTATTTTTTAGTTTTTGGCGGACACAACATCTTTGTATGTGGTGCTGAGGATCGAACCCGGGCCGCATGCATGCCAGGCGAGCGCGCTACCGCTTGAGCCACATCCCCAGCCCCTCTTTCTCTTAATTTAATTTTTGTTTTATATGTAGACATTTTGGGGATGTATGTGGCAAATGTGATTTAAAAATACTAAATAGTTGGCAAAATTTTATTGTTAGGGTACTATTTATTGCAAAAAAATTTCAAAGTGATTTTTAATATAAAGAGAATATATTGACGTTCTTACCTTTAAAAATTGTTTTTATGGTGATTTAATATGTTTTTATTATTTTATTCTGATAGGCGTTGATCACATGGGCAAAGTCTTGTGAATATAAGCTTTGCACAAGAGTGACATTTCTGTAGTTCTAGTATCATACTATGTTTTCAGAGTCCGGAGTTTGAAACTTGGCAGTGCCAGGGCAGCGATTGTGTGGTCATTTTACTTTATTTCTGAACCTTGGTTTCTTTTTTTGAAGTGGAAGTGATAATAAGTAAAAGCACTTTGTAGAGCTGTTTTAAGGATTAAAGTCCTATTTACCATTGGATTTTTACAGTACATATACTAAATTGCTAAAGGCATTTATAAGAATTTTATATAGATGGTCACACTGTTTTTTATTAAGCTTAAAATGTAGTATGCTCAAAATACCAAATTGATTTGGGTAAATTAGATTTTGCTATTTACATTTACCTAGAACTTAATTTTTACTTTTTGCTGTCTTTCTTTCCTTTCATCTTACAGTATTGGATGATGAAGATAGCAACAACATCACAGTAGGATCTCTAGTCACAGTGTTGGTTAAATTGACAAGGCAAACAATGGCAGTAAGTAGTCTATATTTTTATGCTTTAAGAGTTATGTTTCAAGATTTTTATATTTATTTTTCTTAGTTTAAGTAGAAATTTCTCAAAGTTGAAACTAATGTAGTAATAAGAACTGATTTTTCAAGTTCTGTTTGTTGTTTATTAAAAGAATTAAAAATTACAGTGAAAATAACTTTCTGATAGTGTGAAAAATTTATGCTCTCTGGGAAAAAATTCAAGCATTGGAGAAAAGTTTAGAAAAAAATTAATTTAGGTACTGGGGATTGAACGCAAAGGCACTTAACTACTGAGACACATCACCAATTAGACACATCACCAATTTTTAAAATTTTTTAAATGCCCTAACCCATTTTTACCTGTGGAATTAATTATTTTTATCATGGATCCCTTATCTCACTCATCTCCCTGAAGAAAACCTATTGTCAACCTCTTATGACCAGAATTCAGTTTATGTGTATCCTTTCATATTTTTCCTCCTGTTCATATTTACAGTTGGACCTTCAGGATACATATCCTTTTTCTTACTTTTTTCTTACTTTCTTTCTTTTTTTTTTTTTTTGTTAAATCTAGACATTGTGTTTCCTGCATTTTGTTTTTCTCCTTTTCTGTTACATAGTTATGTTACCTTCCAAGTCAACTGGTATATTGTGACTCATTATTTTTAGTGGACCTGTACTATTTCAGGTTATTCAACTAATGGTAGATCTTACTCTGCTCTGGAGTTTCTGACTATCTTCATGAAATATATGTTGCATTAAACCCCATGTTAAATATTTATCAAATAAAAAATGTTAATTTTATGATAGCAAGTGGTAAGGAAGCATTTTGTGTCATGGACTTGGGGATGGATGGTGCCTCCTGGGAGAAGGGAATGCCAGGCTAAAATTAAGTTCAGAACCTAAAATTATAATTTTCACATGCTGTGGAATTCCCAGACTGAGAAATGAGCAAAAAAAATGGTCTTGGGCTATTGACATTTCTGTGGTAGTTGTATATTTATGTGGGTGTGGGGGGGCATAGGGGGAAGACTGCCTGGACTAAGGAAAAGGATTAAAATCTTTTCCCTTCTATTCTAATCAAGTAGTGTTGTAGAATTCAGCTAATAAATGAAGACGTAGGAAGTGCTGATATAATTAGACTGGGGAGTGGCAACCTTTTTCTATAAAGATCCAGATAGTAAATATTTTAGGTTTTATAAGCTATGTAGTCTTTGTAGCAATACCTGAACTCACAAATGGCATGGTTGTGTTCCTATAAAGCATTGTTTTAAAAATTGGTGGCATGCCATAGTTTGCTACCTCTTAGTTTCTGTTTTAGAGCCTGATCATTGGAATTGTTTTTAATGCTTCCAGAGAGTTTATGAAACACAACCCACATCACTTGTCATCTTCTAGTATAGTCTTACTAGTATGTAAAACTTTATTTTACAGCTTCTTTATTGATTCTAAAAGGATTTTATGGTTGGTGGATATATCTTTAGTATATGTAGATACTCTTTGTGATCCACAGATACAATAAGCAGTGTCACTGACAATAATGAATAAACTAATAGTAGGGGTTTTTTGAAATTCTTAATGTTAGAAAATAATCTGATGTTCAAATTGTCATAACATTAGAATATTCACATTTGGTTGCTGTTAAATAAAAGTAAAATTTTAAACTGAAATTTTTTGTACTTAATAATGAATTTGCTTATCTTAGAACATTATTTCATTAAGTAGATGATTCTTTTAAATGTATTTAAGACAGACATTAAGACTTTAGAAGGTAGCTTCCTGCGTATCATACATCATAAGTTAATAACTGCTGAGTCTACTACCCCTCCCTCAGTTGTAAACAGCTTAAAAAAATAACCGATAACGCATTTTAAAAACATTTCTTTGTTTATCTGAAGGGTAAATATAGGCTGACAGAGTTTATCTTTTTCTTCTTGCCACCCCTAGGAAGTATTTGAAAAGGAACAGTCCATCTGTGTTGCAGAGGAACAGCCTGCAGAAGAACAGCCTGGGGTAAAAGCTGGAATTTTATTAACTTATCTTACTTAGAAAGAAATTTTTATTTACTTCCTGATGGGCTTATATTACTGTGGGAGAGTAATTTAGCTTATGAAGACATTTAGTTTAGCCATTTCCATCTCAAAATTACTGACTTTCAAATGAAACTGTTATTATGATTTACAAAGCATGATGTGTGTTGTGATTTACAGCAGCAGCAGGGTGATGCTAATAAGAACAAGACAAAAGGAGGATGGCAGCAAAAGACGAAAGGACCCAAGAAAATGGCTAAATCAAAAAAAAAGAAGCCTTTAAAAAAAAAGCCTACACCTGTTCCTGTTCCATTATCACAAACAAAGCAACAGAAACAAAAGCAGGCAAATGGAGTTGTTGGGAGTGTGAGTATATTTATTATCATTGTAACTATTATTGAGGTAAAATATACTGAAATGTTTAAATCTTATGTGTACAGCTCCTGAAGTTTTAGATGTATATGTACCCATTAAACCCAAATCAAAATTTAAAATTCTTACTAGCATCCTAGAAAAGCTCCCTTTTGCTCCTTCTTAGTCAGTGACCCCTTCATCTGCTTGGTTTCATTCAACTTAATGTCCATGGTGTTCATCTTTTTGCATTGTGTGTAGCAGTAGTCCATTGTGTGTGTATGTGTGTGTACATGGTATTTCATTGTATGAATATGCTATAATTTAATCTCTGTTCTATGCTTGTTGGACATTTAAGTTATTTGCAGTTTTTACTTAATATGTATAAAGGCTCTGTGCTTATTCTTGTGCGTTGCATTTTGAGGATAAATTACCGGGTTATAAGATGTATTTTAACTCACCAAAGAGCCTATTTTCCAAAGTTTTGCCATTTTATGCACTGTAATCAGAATATGAGCGTGTAGTTGTTCTGCATCCTCACCAGTACTTGGCTTTCTCAGTATTTTAGTCTTTCAGTTGTTCTGTGGTAGTATTATTTAGGATGGTTTTTATTGGTATATACCCGATGACTTAACATTGTTGAACACCTTATCATATACTTGGTCCTTTTTTCCTGCTGGCTTGTTTGTCTTATGGATTTGTTGGTGTCCCTTTATATATTCTGGATAAGTGTTCTTACTGTCTGCCCCGATATATATATTAGTTTTTTTTTTTAAAGTTGCTGCTGATGGACCTTTGTTTTTATTCATATGCAGTGCTGAGAATTGAACCCAGTGCATTACACGTGCATTACACGTGCCAAGCAAGCACTCTACCACCGAACCACAACCCCCGCGCTGTTTTCCCCTCTTAATGGTAGCTTTTTGATGGTTCTTAATTTTAGTGAAGTCTGTGTCATCAGTCTTTTGCTTTAGGGTTAGTGATTGTGTGTCGTGTTTAAAATATCTCAGTGTAACTCAAGGACATTGACATATTTTTCTGTTTTCTTCTAGAAACATTATTGTGTTACTTGTTACATTTAGCTCTATGATCTGTCTTGAATTAATTTTCATGCATGGTATGGAATACGGGCCACCTATTCCAGCACTGTTTATTGAAAAGATCCTTTCCTCAGTGAATTTCAATGGCGCTTTGTGGTAAATATTGTTTATGATGTGTTGGTTTATGGAATTTCTACTCCATTTCATTTATTTACTTGTGTGCCAGTTCCATACTGTCTTAATTATAGCTTTATGCTAAGTCTCAAAATAAGACTTTACTCAGACATCTTAGCTATTTTAGGTCCCTTGCATTTCCAACTAAATATTTAGAATAAGCTTAAACTACCAAAGTTATTAGTACTACATTGAATTTGTGGTTGAGTATGGAAGAATTGACATTAACAATGCTGAGTATTTTTATTCATGATCATAGTTTATCTTCATTAATTTGGAACTTCCTTAATTTTTCCTCAGCAGTGCTTTATAATTTCTAGTGGCAAAGGTATGACAAATTTTACATTAGATTTACCTCTCTGTTTGATGCATTTTCTTGGTGTTATTGTGACATTTTAAAAAATTATTCTTCAGTGTTTGTGGCTGGCATATAGAAATCTGGTTGCTATCTAAATATTGCTCTTGTATCAAAGAGTCTTAGCTATTTGTAAAAATATTTTAATGAAGATTTTCCACATATGCAGTCATGCTCTGTGTGACTGGATATAGTTTTGCCTTTTTCCTTTTAAGCCTAATGCCCTTCTTGTCTGCCTTGCCTTTCTCTGTTGGTTGGAATTTTCAGAGTGATATTGAGTAGAAGTGATAATTGTACACACCCTTTACTTTATTTTTTATCTTAGGAAGAAAGCAAAACAGTTATTTTACTACCAAGTATATTGTTAGCTGCAGGGTTTTGTATCCTTCATCAGGTTAAGGAAGTATTTCCTTCCATTTCCTATTTGCTGATAATTGTTTATCATGAGCAGATAGTGGATCTTATTAAATGCTTTTTCTGCATATATTTAGTGATCATTTTATTTATTTTTTCCTTTTATTAATGTGGTGAATTGTATTGGCGGATTTAACATTTTTAAATCATACTGGAATTCCTGGGTCAGACTCTTACAACTGTTTTTATGAGAGGATATTGATGTTTCTTTTTTTCTCTTTTTAGAAGAAAATATTGGTGTCTTTTTTTCTCTTGTAATATCCTTGTCTGCTATGATATCTGACCTCATTAAACAAGCTAGGAAATATTCTCTTTTTTTCCTGGAAGAACTTTTTTCCTTCTTATTTGGAAGAATTCTTTAGGGAAACTATGGAAAAGTTTTAAACATAAGCTATTTCTTCACCTTGTTTCATGGGGTATATATTTTATCCTTTTCTTACCAGTTTATGTTAATTATTTTCCAGGGAATTTGTCTGTTTCCTCTAAATTAGAAGTTTATTGGTATAAATCTATTTATAATATTCTTTTATTTTAATGTCTGTTGGATCTGGTTAATCTTATTTATTTCCAGTATTTTGTATCCTCTTAAATATTCTTGCTTAGAGACTTTCAATTTTACTAATCTTTTCAAATAACTGTCTTGGTTCTTTTGTTTTCTTGATTTCTAGTCAATTATTTACTTCAGCTTTCTTTGCATTTAACTTGATACTCTTTTTCTTGCTTCTTGAATCGAACACTATTATTTTTGCCTTGGATATTGACTTTCCTTAATATGTTATAACCTGTTACAGAAGATGACCCTACACTCCAAAGACAGTATTTTTCAGTAAACTGCCCATTTCCTCTCCTAAATAAAATGTATTGTATAATTGATACTTTTGAAAGCCGAATCATCTTAGCTATTGTGGTAGTGTACTTTGAAAATAAATATTTTTATCTTACAAACTGTGAAGAAGGGATACAATTACTAATCTTAGACTTATTAGGTGAGCCAGATGTTAAAGTCTTCAGTCTTACTCCTTCATCTTTATAAATAAAAATGTTCATAATTTTCTTAAATTCTGCTTGGATAGTGAAAATTTAATCTTCAGCCAGCTTAGTTATGTTGACAATAAGTTAGTTTCAGGGATGCAAAATGATCAATATTACTAGAAATATTCAAAACTTTGTGCTTGCTTTTTTCCCTTTAGGAAGGTGGAGTGAAGGAGGATGAAGAAGAAGTTTCTGACAAAGGCAGTGATTCTGAAGAAGAAGAAACCAATAGAGATTCCCAGAGTGAGAAAGATGATGGTAGTGACAGAGAATCTGATAGAGAGCAGGATGAAAAACAAAACAAAGATGATGAAGCAGTAAGATGAATAGATTTAAATAACTGGATTATGCCCCTGATGATTGTTTTGGGTTTTGTTAGTGTTCCTTTGTTTGCTTGCTTGCTTTCAGTTTATCTGTCTTAGAACCTGTGCATTTTTTTCATTTAATTACTTTGCAAATTTTTTAAAGGAATGCCAGTCAGAGTTTATAAAGAAAAATTGTTTCAAACTAGGATTGGAAATCTAATTTTCTTAGATCTTAAATTGCTAGGTAGAGTAGAACCTAGGTCTGAGGTGAAGTCAGTTTTCCTTCTTTAAGAAATTTTCAGTATTAGGGTATCTCTGGAAATATGAGTAAGGGAAGGTGGACTGCAAAATGGGAAGCAGTTACTTTGAAGGCCCTGACACAGGTTCCAGGTAGTGTTTAGGTGAAGAAACATTACTGTGGACTTTCTGTCAAGAGGTGTTAAGGGAGAGCTAACATTATGGAATGTCACCTTCATGAGTATATAAGACATTTAAGGAAGTTATTAAGATGGTTAAGTATGAAGCATGGGGCAAAAATCTCATAATATGAAATTGCGCATCATTTATAGAAAAACTATAAAGAAAGACTGTGGTGGACAAATAATGGTCCTTAGAGACTCACTGCAAACTGATGAGCTATTTCCTTTGTGTTTGTTGGTGTTTTTTTCTTTTTTAAATGAAAATGCTAACTGCCTTTATTTGATCAGTACACATGGTATATGCATGCATTGAAATATCATGTTGTACACCAAAATATGTATAATTATTGACTGGGCCTTTAATCTAAAAGTAACCCTTCTGGTTTGGACGAGAATCCCTGAATAGCTTCTGAGGCAACAGGAGAGACCAGGGAGAGGTAGAGGGCAAAAGAATAAAAGGAGTTAGTGCACACATCCTTAGGAATGGTGGACAACAACATGGATAACTACTTTTACTTTTTGCTAGGCCTTGAAGGTTTTGTATTTTGAGAATTAAAATGATTGCCAAGAAATAAAATTTGTCCAAGAGATTATTTCCCTAGCTTCACTTTTGGAAAGTTGACATAGTCTTTCTTGAGTGTCTTAGTGTTAATATAGGTGATCTTAAGATTTTAACAGACTTATTTTTTCAGATGACCAAAAATACATTCATGCAGCCAACAAATAATTACTCATGACCTGTCCCATCCCAAGCATTGTCTTAGATGACAAGGAACGCAAGCCAAATAGGAAACAGTTTCTGCCCTTGAATGATAACACAGGCTAGTGGTATAGGCAGACTTGTAAATATATGAGACTAATGTATATCTTATGCAAGGTATAGTGATGGCACAAAGGAAGCAGTGATCAACTCAGTTCTCAGACAGAAGGAAATTTGTAGTAGGCCTTATTCAGGAGTTTGTACTAAATTGGCCCTAAAAGAAGAACAAATAGGAATTTTCCAGACAAAGAAAGGGAAGAACAAAAATCCATACAGAGTTTAAGAAGAGTGAAATAGTTTGCTAACTTCAGTGAAGTATAGTCAGTTTGAAATAATGAGAATAAAAAGCATCAGGAGGAAAGCAATGACAGGAGATTAGCTGTAGGCCATGGTCAGATTATTAGCCAGGCACCATGGCACACACCTGTAATCCCAGGGAATCGGGAGGCTGAGGCAAGAGCATCACAAGTTTCAACCCAGCTTCAGCAACTTAGCAAGGCACTAAGCAACTCAGCAAGACCCTGTCTCTAATAAAATATAAAAAAGGGCTGGAGATGTGGCTTGGTGGTTAAGTGTCCCCTGGTACTAAAAAAAAAGGAGGTTATGGAGATTATTAATGGCCCTGTAGTGCTATGGGAGTTAGAGGGATTGCAGGTTTGAGCTAGGAGATGATTTATGGGACTGAACTTGTTCTAACCTAATTAGTTAATTAGCATTTTTAGGAATAATAGAAACTCCTCAAAATGGGCAAACCCTACCAGGTTTCAGATCTTTTTATTCTTTACCAGGAGTGGCAAGAATTACAACAGAGTATACAGCGAAAGGAAAGAGCCCTACTGGAAACCAAATCAAAAATAACACATCCTGTGTACAGTCTTTACTTTCCTGAGGTGAGTTACACATAGCCTATTCACTTTCTCTTCTCCTCAGATATTTCTTATTTGGATTTTATTGCTCTTTGGAGTGTACCTGCTCAAATACACTAACTGTGATATATTCCTGATTATGTTTTTAAAGGATACATTGCAATATGAATTGTTTTTAGTGAATATGTTGTTTGAAAGGAGGATTGTTAACTTTTAAAATACTTCTGTGATTTCCTGTGCTTCTGTCTTTTCTGAGCTCATATTACTTTTGTGCTTAATGATTATTTCTCATTAGCAGTCATCAGTATTTATCAGACGAATGTATATTTTGCCTTTGACTGCTTGACAGTCACAAACCTCAACCCTGTCAAGTTCTAATAGGATGAAAAAAATTCTTAAATTTTCTTTCTGAGGATTCTGTAGTTGCCACCTGGAACCATTAGACTTGCTTTGATCCCAGTTATTGCCCTAGTCTGTGGAAATGAGTGAGCCTGTGGCTGTGGGACCAGCTGTGTTCTGAGCCCTGAGCAAAGTTCAGTAAGAGCTAGGCATGACTGAGTCTTAAGCTCAGGACAGAGCATCATTATAATGCTATTTGTTCTCTTGTTTACTTTGTTATTATGCCTGTTCAACTTTTGATCTATTTGCTAGCCTATGTTATTTGTCTTTCAGATTACTTTGGGATTCTCTTAACACTTTGCTTTTGAGGATGATTCTGTCTGTGGAGCAGAGGTCAAGAACTGGGACACTGTTCCACAGACTGCCACACAGCTTTGCTCTTTATTCACATTTGATTGTGCTCTCATATAATAAGTCTGCTTTCTGCTTGAGAATGTCAATCCAGAAATGCTGGGGCTGCTTAAGGCAAATTCCTAAATAATTTGGCTCTCTCAGTAATAAGTGATTGGCTCTGCACAGACTGTTGTTTTGACTTGGATAGAAGTCTTCCCAGGATTCCATCTTAATGCACACACTGATCTTCTGGCGTGTCTTGAGCTTTTAGCCCATCTGTTGAGGGCATTTTGCCCACTGCAGAGGTAGTCTGCCAACACCAAGCATCCCAAAAATCAAGTGAATAAATTCTACTCATTTGATTGGTTTAAAAAGTGCTGTGGGATATGTATACTGCATAATTTGTACCCAGTTTCATTTTAGACCATGTTTTATTGGTAAATTAAACATCCATTCATTCCTTTAGAACATTTTATCAGTGGAAATGCCTTTTTCTAGTATAATATGTTTATACATGATAAATATCTCAAACTGTCATTTATCACATGCAATTTTTTTAGGATCTTCCTGACATTTCCTTGTCTATTTTCTGATGTACCTAATTACCCTCTTAGTAATAATTGACTTACATTTTATTGAAACTCATTTATTAGTATGTTAGGAATGGTTGAGAATTGCACACAACTGAAGGATAATTTTCAAAAAAAGTGCAAATAACTCAATAGAATGTCAGTTTCACTTTTTAAACAAGTAAATCAGTACCTATGTACAGTGTCATTGATTGACATTCATCAGCTTCTTGTAAATATTCTGGAATGAATTTCATTGTAATTAAACAACTTGAGAGTGAAGGGAAAGGCAGTTTCTAAATAGTGAGGTAAATAAGAAATGCACACTCTTGAACATATCCCTATGCTGCTTATAGTACATACATGATATGGTAATGATGTTTCTGACACATCAGAACCACTTAAATGAGAGATTGAGGTTGTAACTCATTCTAATAATCATAACTGTCATTTATTATACCCTGTATGCTAACAGAAATCTAACATGTATTTTCCTTGTATTATCTCATTTCATCTTCACAACATTCCAGGCACTCATCATTTAACAGAGAAGGAAAACTAGATTTAGAGAGGTGAACTAACTCAGGTATAGGTAGCTTTAAAGCAAGTATTGGCAAAATATAGGCTGCAGGCCAAATCTAGCTCCCTGCCTGTTTTTGTAAAAATATCTTTATTTACAATAAAGTCTTAATTAAAATACAGTCCCACTCCCCTTTTTCAAGGCAGATCTGAGTAGCTACAACAGAGATCCTGTGACCCACAAAGTCTAGATTCTAATATTCCATTTTGAGACTATCACACTATTTTGTATACAAAAACACATAGGCAAATATTATATATACAGCTATCCCTATTATGATTGTCCTAACCCTATGGCTGGACAGATGACTAAACAGTTATTGACAAGAGCTGTAATACAGCAGTGGTTACTGAGCACATTGAGGTTTGGTGCTTCCTTGTCTTTCTAAATTTTTTAAAGAAAATAGTTTTTTGCCCAACAGAAAATAGTTTTCTGTTTCTTCCTGCTGCCGTTGTGCATTCTGATGGCAGTTTCTTTACCCAACTTTTTTAGTGTTCCTGATTTTTTTTTTTTAAGTTGAACTAGAAATGCTTTTAATATATTGATTTTTTTATTTGGCTGCCTGAGTTCTTTCCACTACTACTTTGTAGCTTTTGCTTATTATGTGTTAAAAGATTATTTGTTACATGATATTGTAAAAGTCAATATATTTTTTAAGAATATCTTTTGTCATTTAAGGTGAATCAGGGTTTTTTAATATGGAACCCATCAGTAGATTTAAAATAAACCCCCAAAATTGCATATAAAATTATTTTTGAAGAGTAAGGAATGGATCTATAAATAGTTAAGAACAGTTTATTAATTTGGTAAATTATTGAACCAGGCACTGTGTCAATGTTGAGGATATAGCAGTGACCAAAACAAGGACAGTATTCTGAAATAAGACAAGCCAAAAATGCTTCTCTAATTCTTTCTGATTATCGTACTGTTCGTTGTTCTTATTGTTTTTTTTCCTCCTCTTTCCAGGAAAAACAAGAATGGTGGTGGCTTTATATTGCAGATAGGAAGGAACAGACGTTAATTTCTATGCCATATCATGTTTGTACACTAAAAGATACAGAAGAGGTAATTACTCAATAATATTTCCATTTTTAACAATGTACAGCATCTCATCGTCATGCTGCTTGATAAAATCTGCTTAAAATATCAGTTTATCAGAGCTTACTGCATGTCGCCAGCTGGCTGGGCTGGTGAGATGAGCTGGGTTAAAAGGAGCTGGCTCATTCAATAAACTGAGAAAATGGCAAAGAACCCACACAAAACAGGAACATGAGTTTTGAGGGGGGAAATTCTCAGTGACCCCAAGGGTCTGCTCCATGCTGGATAGCACTGGAAGGAGCAAGATAGAGAGCACACCTGGACCCCCCCCCCCCTAATTATTGGGGAAAAGATATTCGATAAAATGTTCCACCAGAATAAGACAAGGGTGGGGTTTCAAAGGGTGGAGTCTTGCTTGGTGATGTTTTGTGGTCAGCAGATTGCTTGACATCTTGGCAAGTCACACCCATCTGAAGTGCTATGTGGGATCACAGGCAGAGCGAAAGGAAAGGCACACTTAAATTGCACAGCCCAATCAGCGCGCAGTGCCAGGCCAGTCCCCTCATATGCTCAAATGTGCATAGCTCACACACATAGCCCATGGATGGCTTTCAACAATTGAATTGTGTTGTGTCTGTTGTCTTACTATTCCCTGATGTTTTGAGAGTGAGCTCATTGGACATTTATAAAGAAATATTAGAGGTAAGTAACTTGGTCACTCTTTTAAAAACTCATCAATATAGTTTTGGCAGTTTTTACTGTTAGTGTTCAAGAGCATTTTTCTTTGCTCCTCTTCTCCAGAATTTAATATTTTATAAACATTGATGATGTAAGAATTGGTGGATTTAAATTTTTAGAATAGAATTTTTGACTGAATGGCATTGCCTGCTTTTATAACATCATAAAAGTAGCTTCGTGATAAACATCATTTACCCTTGGGAATTGCATTCTGGGTTTTTTTTTTTTTTTCCCTTGATGTTTTTGGCTGTTACCTTTTCTAGGAAGAAGGTTCTGTTTGTCTGGACCAGGCAGACAAGGGCAAGGGTTTTGAATTTCAAGATATTTCTAGATGTTGATTTTTAGTACAAAAAATCTTTAAAATAATTTTTATAACCATGCAGTAAATGTGTGGAATAGCTAATACTTATTTGATGCTTAAAGATAAAGCCAACTCTTAAGTTGTATTTGTTTTGACCTTTTTTTAAAAATTTTTACCTGTTTTTGAATAGGTAATGCATTCACCTAAAATTTCAGAAAATATAAAAGTGCATGAAGTGAAACATCTTGCATATGTTTTCCATCACCTTTTCGTTTTCCTGGAGACCATCAGTATTATCATTTTTTTACGTATTCTTCATGTAATATTATATGTAAATTATAAACGAATACATACATTATTATTTTCCCCTCAGATTTTACACAGAAGATGGCATATCTGTTTTACACCTTCCCTTTTTATCCAGTAAAAAGGACATGTATCTATCTTCCAAGATCGGGGGAGCCTTTTGTTTCATAAGCGCAACACAATTATTATACTCGAGGAATTTAAAATTGGTGTGATATTATCTAATACACAGTCCATATTCAAATTTCCTCAAATTTTTCACTGATGTCTTTTTGTTTTGATTTGTTTCTAAGTTCAGGATCCTATCAGGGATTACACTTTGCATTTGGTTGTTGTGTCTCTTTAGAACACTTTCTTGTCCTTTTTCATTTTGAATTTTTCTTGACATTTTTCAGGAATCCAGGCAAGGTATTTTATAGAATATCAGTTAAGGGCTGGGGATGTGGCTCAAGCTGTAGTGTGCTCGCCTGGCATGCGTGCGGCCCGGGTTCAATCCTCAGCACTACATACAAACAAAGATGTTGTGTCCACCGA
The DNA here is from genome assembly GCF_001458135.2 of Marmota marmota marmota. Taxonomy (NCBI): domain Eukaryota; kingdom Metazoa; phylum Chordata; class Mammalia; order Rodentia; family Sciuridae; genus Marmota; species Marmota marmota. The sequence continues at coordinate 27,282,111 of NW_025999842.1, read as the reverse complement.
AAACTAGGAAATAAATATAAAAAATTCTCTCTCTCTCTCTCTCTCTCTCTCTCTCTCTCTCTCTCTCTAAAAAAAAAAAGAATATCAGTTGATATGAGTTTGTTTCATTGGTTACTCCTTATATTTATATCTGGCAAGCATACAGCACTAATGATGTACATACTTAGTGCATCACATCAGGGCGCGTTATACCAGTTTGCTCCACATTGATGATATTAAGATTGATCTGTTGTAAAGATACTCTCCCCACTCATCTGTGTGGCAGTATCTGGGCTCTGTGTGAATATCCTGTTCTCCCAGTCTTTTGCCCAGTCATTTTAGCATACATTGATGAATCTTATCTAAATCAATTTTTATGCTGCTCAGTGTAGTTTAAATTTTCTGTTTCTTTTTTAGAGTGGAACTGAACACTTTCAGTGGGTTCAAGACATATTTCTTTTTGTGTCTGTTTGTGACCATTCCTCATTTTTGTTGGGTCTTTTAAATGGGTTTGAGTTGTTCTTTTTTTTTTTTCCCAGTGATGTTAAGAAATCAGCCTGCTGTGACTGTGTGGCAAATATTTCTCTCTAGTACTAAGATGGTTTTTAATAAGCAGAAAACAATTTGTTTATCCATTTTCCTTTATTCTTTGTTTTTGAAGTATGGTTTATAAATTTTTTTTTTTTGTAGCTTCTAGATGATGTTATAGTTAGAAAGGCCAAACTGAAGATGAGAGAGAAAGAGAGTAGGTGTGTGTATGTATGTGTGCACGGGTGAGCATGTGTTTCTGTACTGGGGTTCCATCCCAGGGCCTGTGCATGCTAGGTTAGTGCTCTGCCACTGAGTTACACACCAACCCTGAGGTGTTGTTTTTTTTTTTTTTTTAAGATTCTCCCATGATTTTGTTTTTCTAGTTTTATTAAGTTTTTATGGTAGCCAAGATTATCTCAATATATAATCTTGGCTACAAAATATGAATTCTGGAGGTTTAGATCACCAAAGCATCCAAATGTCATTTAAAAAAATGTACTCTTCCTTCACCCAAGTGGAATTGAGATACCTGAGGGTGTTACTGTTTGTCTTTGTAGTCTGTGATTTTTAAAAAATATTTTTAAGTTGTAAATGGACACAGTATCTTTATTTATTTTTATGTGGTGCTGAGGATGGAACCCAGTGCCTCAAGCAAGCACTCTACCACTGAGATGTAGCCCCAGCCCAAAGTCTATGATTTGATGGGAATTCAAATACCTATTTGACCTTTTAAAGGGATTGGTCATTTATCCTTGTAATAAGAAACTTCGACCAGTATTATCTCCTGTCTATATTTTTATTAACTCCAGCATTTTATTTTACTTTTATACTCCACTTAATTTCTTCAGTTTACCCAAGAATAATAGTCAACAAAGAACATGGTTGTTTACTTTAAATATGCTTTCTTGAATGGTGAAGATATAGATTAAAGATTAACCCCATCCGTTCTGCCTAATAGATTTCCTTTCTGTGTAGAGTATGTAATAGATAAACATATATTTCACATATGTGTATTTGTTATTGTTGTTGGGCCTTTTGTAACAAGTCATGATTTATAACTTCCTGTATCACATGAATGAATAAAACATGACTGTTAAGTACTCTGGTCTAGTAATTTTAAGGGTATGCTGTTGTTTCCTCCTCAAAATGGAGATTTTTAAGTGTTAATTTTATCTTCTAGGTAGAATTGAAGTTTCCTGCACCAGGAAAGCCTGGGAATTATCAGTACACAGTGTTTCTGAGGTCAGACTCCTATATGGGTTTGGATCAAATTAAACCATTGAAGGTAAGAATAGTGTCTCTTCAACAAGTACAGTAGCCTGTTGGAGTAAATACTTGAGTGTGAGGGAAGCATTTCTAGTTTTGCAATGCAAAGTAATAACGAAAAAGAGATCCTTCCTTACTTTTTCAATAATAAACTTACATTGTTGAGTAGGATTTTTAAGAGGTATGATTTAGAACCTTGACTATAAATTATATTAATGATGTATTTTAATATGCCTTAATATGCTATAACTTACAGGGCCTCATCAATATGTTCATTTCTTTTAAAAGCATATAGATTTTACTGCATATTCTATTGGAGTGTTTTTTAATTATAAAATCATTTTTAAGTTCATCTTAGAGCATATGTTTTCTTTTATCACTTGAAGCACACTTCTATCAGTGTTTACCAGTTCACTTGAGCATTTTATAGAAAGCATTCTGTTAGGAAAAATGGTGCGGATATATTCTTGCATGGAAAAGAGTAAAATGAGCCTCTCTTTTCCCATGAGAGTTCTACTAGAGCTTACAAAATATCTTTTAGAAGGTCATATTTTAGTTTTTCTTTTTTGGCGG
>NW_025999842.1:27262990-27279696 GCF_001458135.2 Marmota marmota marmota | reverse complement strand
GTGAGCACCAGAGATTGAACACAGGAGCACTAAAATACTGAGCCATATTTCCAGTCTTTTTTAAATATTTTAAGATATCACCCATCACTTCTGCTCAAGAATTATGATCATTAGTTTTTTGTTCTACAGAAATACATCCATAAGTAGTTTTAACTTCTATAAGAGCAGAATATTAAACTATTAGAAATTTAATTATATGTTAAAGTAGATTGACATTTCTAGGATGAAGTGTCAGTGTGTTGAATTTAGAGTTATATCTGTAAAAATCTGTATTTTGCTGTGGTAAAAGAAAAGCTATTCTTTATCAGATATTTCTTCCATTATGTCTCCTTAATCTTCTAACATCTACATTCCTTCTTCATAGTTGGAAGTTCATGAGGCTAAGCCTGTGCCAGAAAATCACCCGCAGTGGGACACAGCAATAGAGGGGGATGAAGACCAGGAAGACAGCGAGGGCTTTGAAGATAGCTTTGAGGAAGAAGAAGAGGAAGAGGAAGATGATGACTAATCAGTACTATGAGTGGACCAGAGTGTTTGCACATATTTGCAAACTTTTGCTGTTTGGAAGTGTATAATAAACCAGAAACAGTGCAGAACCAATATTGAAGGAAGTGTTAGTTTCTTTACTAGAAATGGTTGCATAAAATAACTAGGCAGTTGGTGGTGCCTTGGTATAATCTGGGGGAAAAAAAAAAAGTTTAGGACGTTTAGGGCTTATTAAAGTCTTTCAAGTATGGGATGGTGCATTTATTTCATCTGCAAATTATAATAAATCCTTTGTTATTATAACTGTCCAAAGTGTGGGCTATGTATTATCTGATCAATTTATGGTCCCAGTAAAAGTCAAGGTACATGAAAATTTATAAATGAGCAACTTTTCTTTGTTCAGCTTTAGTTTTAGTATGATAAACATCACATATGTTTTAAGTAACATCTCAAATTTTGCCTTGATAAGCTCTGTTACTCATTTATTGATATTTTGCAGGTGATGAGACTATAATAGCTCCTTACGTGGATTTAAGCCTTTTATTTTCATCTTTCTTGGTCATAAGTTGGTATTCTCTCACATTCCACATAATATAGAGGGCTACATTTTGGGATTTTGTTTTCTTAATTGCCCAGCGTTATTCGAGAGATTATAAAGATGGCTTTTAATGGCTTAAAACATTTTTAAGCCTCTATCTTAGTAGATCAGGGCAGGATCTAATTCTTTTGATAAGCTAGCTATAGGTCTAAAAGTAATTGTGGGACCATATGTTCTCTGATGTTGGTGGTTTATGTTATCAATATCAAACCTTTTTTAAAAGGTTCACTATAAAAGCTGAACTACATTCTTAGCTTTTAATCTACCTGACTCTATCAGAAGCCTTTTAAGGAAAATAGTATAATATGCAAAGGAGGGATCTTTTTGTATTCATTTTGGACTCCTGTTAATAAAATAGAAGTTTGACTCATTTTATGTTTGCTATTGTCTTTGTCTTTTTATTTTTAGAGAAAGGACATAAATAGGGTAATCCATTCTTTTTTTTTTTTTTTCCCCAACTAAAAATTTAATATGACTAAGTGACTGCTATCTTTGTATACCATAGGAAAACCCCGGAGTGAGAGGGATTTCCACTCACATAGTACAACCAAAAGGGTTGTTCTTAATATAAAATAGATATGTATATGTGATGAATCATTGGGGTGAGAGGAGAATTTTTATTATACTAGACAGGGAGGAAACAAGACTATAATATTATAAGATCGATTATAATAATCCTCTCATCAAAATTTCCCCAGGCCAAAGTACTGTTGGAGTACTGTGACCTTGTTTATTTAAAGGGTTGCTACTCTCCATACAGAATTACCATTGTTATTTTGTTACTATAGTAGTTTGAAATAAAATTTGGAAATTAGCAAAAGCATGAATGACTTTTGGTCCTAAATTTAGAATGCAATACTTGCTGTCAAATGGTCAGAGAAGTTTTTTTCATTAGAACCTTATTAACCAGTCTAGGGAGCCCTCCTCTTGGCAGGCAGGAAGCTATGCCACTGAATATTTGTTTCACGTTACAAGTAAGGGTGGGTTTACTTTTAAAATCAGGTTTTGTGGTGAAGCTGCAGTGTGGGTTGAGGCAGCTGCTAGTAATGCAAATGATGTAGGGAGTGCTTACTCGAGTAAAAGGGGAGAGAGAGATCAGAGAAAGCAAAGTGGCATAAGGTCAAGGACATTGAGCAAATAAGATAATGTTAGGGTTCACGTTTCCTATACTTCTTGAAACATACTTTTAAGAAAAGAATTTATTTTTTAGTGGTGATTTTGCCTTAAGGAGGTTTTGCAAAAGTTCATTGAAACAACTGACTTTTTGAAGAGGTGGATTTCCCACCCTAATAAGTAACCATAATGCAAAAACAGCCTCACCTCCGTACTAAGAGAGGCTCACCAATCTGTTTTCCTTTGCCCTTTCTTTGTGTGATGTGTATAAATATCCCAATCAAATAAAACCAATTAATGCATACCTTAGGTACCTCTTTCCATACTACAGTAATGGAAGAACGTTTGTGATTCTAATCTCTCCACTAAGTCACTGAACTCCACATCCCTTCTTTCTATGGAATGGGATTATAATTTACCCCTAGATTGTATTTAATCTCATGGAAATTTATTAAATGACGTTTCATTTTCCTATCAAAAAACAGTGACTTTATCAACAAAATAAATGAGCATCTAGATGAAAACAATGTGAACAGAATGAAATTGGTTATTTTTGAAATTATTTAAATCATGAATATTTTAATCTCTTTAAATTGGTAAAGTACCTATTAAAACCAAATACAGCCTTCCACGAGACTTTATTGCCACTATTGAAAGTGTAATCAGTGGTAAATGTTTAGCATTATAAAATTTGATGTAGGCCCCCATGTGTTTTCCATTTAGAGATCTCAATCTCAAAGTTACTCAGATTGCTGGGCATGGTGGTGCACCCTGTAATCCCAGTGGCTCCGTAGGCTGAGACCGGAGAACAGCAAATTCAAAGCCAGCCTTAGCAAAAGAGAGGTACTAAGCAACTCAGTGTCTCTAAATAAAACAAAATAGGGCTGGGGATGTGACTTCGTGGTCAAGTACCCCTGTATCGCCCCCTACCCCAAATTAGATATTCATGCCCTCTAAATTTTTAAATTTAATTGAGCACATTGAACTAGTTTCTCCATGTAGAGTAATTCTTTGTGCTCTGCTGTACTTCTGCGCTGGGGGGTTGGAGCCAGGACAGGCTGCCAGCTGTACCAGCCACTTTGTGTTGGGAAGCAGGGGAGCAGAGACACCAACATCTGATATGGAAACAGGTAGCAAGGCATTATTCTTGCCATGATGTTTTTCAGTCATCCGAACTATATCCTGTAATGTTCTTTAGTAGGAATTGATATTTCAAATGTAATCCAACATCTTACATATTTTTAAGGGATTGTTCATTGGTCATCAGGTGTTGACTGAGTTTCTATGTACCTGCCTCTGTGTCTGGATTCTGGGACTATAAAAATAAAGTCTGTTAAGAACTCACTGGTGTTCCGTCAGGCAGACAGGTGGTGTGCCATCTCAACCCATTACCTTGGCTGGTAGCTGTTTGGAATGCCTTTTTTGTTTTGTTTTTGTTTTTCCATTACAGACAGAAGAAGTTATTTGTTTTAGAGATTAATTGTTTATTACTCTTTTTTTCAGGTAGGCAAACATCACCCTTTGTTTTTAAATGCTTCTTTAAAGAACTTTTCCTCTCACATTCTGATTCAGCTCCATGAATCCCCTATTTAGTCTGCCTTAAAGTGAAACAACGATCAGTGAACCATAACATTACATTTACTAACTGTGTAATGATTATTTCAGATATGTCTCAAGAAGTTAGCACCAAGCAGCTTCACACATTTAAACTTGAAGCTAGGGCTATTTTGCAAAACTCTAGAAAAAAAAAAAAAAAGATGTGATCTTGTACATTTTCCTGTAACTGAGCTAAAACCCAAATAACAGCAATTATTGACATGCTTTAGGGCTGTGATTTCAGGTGGGGTGGTGTACATCCCAGGGGTATGCAGATGATCAATCCATTGAGAAAATGTTAAAATGATTATTTGTATTTAATCTCATCCTTTAAAATTTCTATTTTTGTGTGTTTTATAATGTACATAATATATTGTACAATTGTACACTTATATAATTTATAAATAAATACATTTATTGGTGCATTATATATATTTTTTTCTGATTGCGTTGCATGACCTAAACAACTGGACACCAATACTTGGTGGTACTGATAGGGTGACATTAAACTCTGGGCCTTTGGCATTCAACCATTTGAGATCACAAAGTGATGTACTCTGCTGGTGGCCAAGTTGGCATTCACTATGTCCAGCTCTACTGTTTTTCCCAAGAACAGAGTGATACTTTTGAGATGGAGTTGAATAGATTTGGTGTGGGGGTTAATTGAGAAGGCTTGGTGCGGTGGCACCACGTCTGTAATCCCAGTGGCTCAGGAGGCTTAGGCAGAAGGATTGTGAGTTCAAAGCCAGCTTCAGGAACTTGGTGAGGCCCTTAACAATTCAGTGAGACACTGTTTCCAAATAAAATACAGAAAAGTGTTGGGGATGTAGCTCAGTGATTAAGCGCCCGGAGTTCAATCCCCGATGCCAAAAAAAAAAAAAAAGGCAATGGGAGGGTTCTAATCAGCATTGTCTGTGGAAAGGAAGTGGGGTAGGTAAGGTGCTGTGAATGTGCTAGTGGCTGCTAGCCAGGACTCTGAGCAAAACCTACACTCAGTGGGCCGGACAATCAGTAGCTGCTGCAAAGGCCATCCACTCTTTTCAGCACTGGGTTGTTCAGTATTAATTTATTAGCCTGTGTGCACAAAGGGAGCTGTGTTTCTCTTACCTTGTTGACCATGTCAGAGTTACACCTTAAAACCTGGATAAGGGCAGCAGTGAGTACTGCTTAGGGACCCAGTGGCTTGTATGAGTTAACTTTTAACTATTTCCCTGTATTTTCCAGCTGGTTCCAGTAGAGGGCGGTAGGGCTATAATTTTCTTTAACAATGGTTTGGTTTGTGGGACTAGGAACCAAAATTGAACAAATGGTTTCTAACTTAGTTTTATCTGCACCTTCTAGAATTTTCTATTCCTAATGTTTTATATTCACGTTTCTTACATATGTCCTTTAATACATTAAATTTGCATTTAGGTTTTCTGTGTGGAAATATTAAACTCCTTTGCAGTGAACTCCAGAAGACAATATGTATTCCTGTGCTATGACTCTATTAGACAGAGAGGTGGGCTTTCGGATAGGACACAGAAGTTCTTTATAATTTTTTTTAATGGTTGGTGTAAACTATTTTTATTTAACTCTATGTGCAAGCTAAAAAGTTAATCTGCCAGTGTCGTGAGGGCTGGCAGAAGGCAGGGGACTCCTAGCTCAGGAGCATAGCAGGTTCCATGAACTCCATGACCCCACCGGCATCTCCCAAGTTTCTTGCAGGTGCTGTGGGGTAGCCCAGGTGGACGCTGCACATGCAGCAGTTCACATCACAGCTGAGACACTGAACTTGGGAAACCTGACCCTTTTAAGGGTTAGCAAAGCCTGTTCAATCTTTATCATCCTGACAGCAATCTCGCCCTCTTCCTGGAAGAGAACACTACCTTCCAAGGCTGTTTGCTATACAAACATCCTTGAGAAGATAGTCTAGAAAAAAGCTTCTGTATCTCTGCTCATAGGTGTACAGAAAGGTGGGAAACCCATGGGAAATGGCCTCCCAGCAGCTGGAATTCAGTATGTAGAGAGTCACCTCTATTCACAAAGAGGCTCAGGGCATTTATTGTCCAAGGGAATGAATTCTTCGTGAAAATCAGGACCACCAAGGCCATATTGCTTGAGAATAATGTGTATTTAAACTTCAGGCAAATGTTTTATTGTCAAAGATAGTATTTTAGTCAGCTTTACATCACTTTTGAATAAAATATCTGACGACAATTTAGAGAAGGAGAAGTTTATTTGGGGCTCACAGTTTCAGAAGTCCATATACAGCCCTCTGCGTTGCTCTGGATTCCATGTCAAGCAGAACATCATGGTAGATGGTGTGGTGGAGGAGTACTGCTTTATTCAGGGCAGCCAGGAAGCAGAGAGAGGGAGGAGGAGCCACAGTGAAGATGCATCCTTTCAGAACACATTTCCGGTGGCTTACCTCCTCCAGCCTCACCCCACCTGCCTTCAATTACCACCCAGTCAGTCCATTCAAACCAGGTTGACTGATCAGGTTACATCTCTCATAATCTAATTGTTTGCCTCTGAATATTACTGCACTAATGCAGGAGTTTTGGGGGGACACCCCATATCCAAACTGTAATAGATGGTGGTGTTACAAGTGAAGATAGTTCACTTACTGTGCACCAACTAAAAGCTATCCAGAATTTTCAAAGTTGAATCCATCCCATTGTTTTAATGGAAAAGAGGTGTCTAAAAAATGAACACTATACTATTATGTATTATAATCCTAAAAGAATTTGATTATTAGCCTTTGCACATTGATCCAAACATACCCCTGCCCCTGCCTTCCCCCACAAGCTTCCCTTCCAGACAAACTGAACATTTGCCTCCAAGTGAGTCTGGCCATTTGTAGAATAGTTGCCATTTTTAAAGTGATACCCTTTTTCCAAATAGGCTATCCAAGCCCAGGGAGCCATTAGACCTCCTTTGGTTGAAATAACTGAGGAATCTCTGAAATAGTATTCTGGACAGGCTTACTGGAACCCAGTTATTCTGTAAGAAAGATAATGCTTTTAACTGCAAAGTCATTTGGAGATGTTGCAGATGAATAGGGAGGGTGACCCAATTTGCTGATAGGCATTTTGCTCATTTTGACAAAAATTCGATGAGAAACTAAAAATCTTAATCTTTGACTCAGGAGATTTTGACCCTTTGGCTCTGAAGATTCCCAAGGAGACATCCAGTAAGAATACTGGGGTAACCACAGCTTCCCTCATTTATATGCCTGTCTGCACTTCTATCTTAAATTAGCCTACTTTATAATCATATCCAAAATTTCTCCTGCTTTTTAATGTATTGATTCTCTGGAGTGTCCTTGGGACTACAGTCAGAGTATGCTCTATGTCACTTTCCAAAGTCCTCCAAAAGCTTACTCTTATGAAAATGAGAGGGGGTGAGGGAGAGGCAGGGAGAGAAAGGCAGAGCCAGAGAAGAGGTGAAGGAGACAGGATGGCTTGTTCTAGTTGCTTCAAGCTGCTGTTCCCGACAGCCAGCTCCTAGTTCAGAACCTGCAGTTACTTTTTCCCATATCCCAGGAGCTCTCACCCCACCTACCCACCCCCACTCACAAAATGCTGATCTGGGTCTATTATCATAGAAATTATAAGGATTATTGTGACTGTCAGCAGAGTGCTTTTGAGAATGGGGGATGAAACTCCAGTGTTATGATCTGCCACATTATTCCTTTATACACTGCAAATCCCCACATCGTTCCAAGTCTGCTGACTTAATGACAGGGTATCTCACTAAATGTCAGGAGTGACACTTCAGGAACAGCACATTTCAAGACAGAGTTTCAGTTTGGCAATACTGAGTTTTGAGTAGAATTTTGAATGTTTCAGTGTATTAAAATCGATCATTTTTTTAGAGTGAGAAAAAAAATTTTAAAAAGCTTCTTCTACATCATTCAGTATCCTTCCTTCCCTCCCTCCCTCCCTCCCTTCTCTTCCCTTTTTCCTTTCCTCTTCATTTTCTCCTCCCCTTCCTCCTTTTCTTTTTGTACTGGGATGGGACCTAGAGGCACTCTATCTTTGAGCTATATCCCCAGCTCTTTTATTTTGATACAGGGTCTTGCTAAGCCACCCAGGCTGGCCTAGAACTTGTGATCCTCCTACCTCAGCTTTCTAGGTAGCTGGGATCACTGGCTTCCCCACTAGGACCAGCATTCAGTATAATTTCCACAGTTTTCTTTGTATTTGGTACTAGGGTACTTGAACCAGTCCCTCTGTAATCCTCTCCACAGCCTAATACAAGCAGAGCTGGAATACAGGGCTGGAGAGAGAACCCCTGGGCGTTCAGGTGTGGGGCTACCTCCATGGGTGGCATGATGGCACCCAGTGCTCAGGAGGTGCTGTCTCTGCAGCTGTGGTTGGAGCCAGTGGTACCCCTCCCTGTTGCAGCACAGAAGGTCAGACACAGATATGTGGGAAGGATACAGAAACAAAGAGCCCGAGAGAAGAGAAGGGGTTGCTCTGGCCATAGAAGTGGAGCTGGGACCCAGGCATCTTCCCCTGAAGGGTGCTGTGCCCCATTTCACAACCTTCAGTCTCTATCTTCCCAACACACACACACACACACACACACACACACACACACACATACACACACACATACACATACACAGCTCTCACTGAAATGGATGCTGTTCTAGGTGACTGACTGCCTCTGTAGCTTACCACAGCCATGAGTGGACCTGGGCTTGCACTTGAGTCAGATCCTCCAACTGTCTCAGAGTGCCCATGCTATGTTAAAATGAGATCCTACTATGCCCAGATATGTGGGGTTCTGAGTCAGCTGAAACCACATTAGCTCAAAGCACAAAGGGACTTTTGAGATCCTTTCCTATTTAGAGATTTGAAAGTGCAACAGTCCGGGTAACTTGCCTTGAGAGAAGCAATAAATTCTCTTCCTGCCCTGAATGTGACTGCCTTGACTTAGGAGCCCAGGACAGTGACTTGGACAGCCCAGGCTGACCTCCTGCCTCTACTCTCTTTTTCTAGGGAGTGGGCCAATAGCCTTCCCCTTACCGTCTCAACAGAGAATATTCTGAAGGATCTGCTTGAGGTTCTCATCCTAAAATGTGGCAGCCTTCTTACCAGGCCAAGTACTTATTTCATGGAGATATTCTTTGATTGAACATAAATAATGCTTTCCACATTAGGGATAGGAACTGAAGCTGAAGGAAGAAGACAAAATAACCCCTCTGTGGAAAAGGGTGTCCTAGAAATGGTGGTCAGGCTTAAATTCAAGCACACTAAAATTTCTTCTTAAAGATCCTTTTTGCTGCCATCCAGTTACTAAAATGCAGTGCAGCAATATAGCAACATAAAATAAGATTAAAAACACTTTGGATCTCTCCAGGGCACTGGTCACCTGCTGCAAACGTTTCTTGCACATGCCTCTTTCCCCACCAGCATGAGACCTGAGAACAGCTGAAGTCTAACTCTCTGTGTGGCACATATTTTATTGAACTGGTATCTCAGCAGGTGATATGAACTAGCAGAACAAATATTTGAAGGTGGGTTTCCTCACATGGCTCCCAATAAACCTTTCCCATTCAGCACGAGCATCTAATATTTATTGACATGTCCCTTCATTGTGGAAGAGGTGGTGGCCGAGGACCTCATCACAATTTCGCCTCTAGAGACAGAAGCTTGCTGGGAAGTGCTCCTGACCTAGGAGCAGGGAGGGTTTCTGCTTGAAAGAGCAACTGCACAGTTGCCCAGTGGCCTGGGGGTAACCTGCACCCTTCTGCGTGGGGAGGACTATGCAGCCCAATGACTGGGGGTGTGCGAGTCACCTCTGCAGCTAAGATCCCTGCCCTCTGGGAGCCATCTTTTCTGGGCTGCTGAGCAAAGGAGGATCTAGAGGTGGGGTAGGGGCAGGGGCAGGTAAGAGCCTGTGAGTCAGGGGAAGGACCGTGGCCACCTTAGCGAATGGATCATGGCAGGTTTTGCAGTTGTTGGTAAAAGAACTGATGGTCTTTTTTTAATTTCTGAAAATATAGAGAACTATCTACAGAGATGAATTTTTTCTTCTTTTTCTTTTCTTTCTTTCTTTTTTTTTTTTTTTTTTGTGAGGCCACAGACCTACTCTTGTATGACTTTGTTGTCCACTTATTGCAGGAAAATCAGGCTGAGGTGAATATTCTTTGGCCTTTTTATGTGTCCATCTTCAGAGCTCAGCTCATTCAGGCACACACATCGCCTCCAGTTTCCTCCTCTAGACGTTGCTTTTTAATCTACTTCTTCAGGAATGAAGTCATTTCTGCAGTGCAGATCTTGAGCAGAATCCTCAAACGGATAGCCTGTCCTTAGAGGTCAAGGGAATGGCAAAGAAAAGAAAGTGCCATATTAAAATGATGCTAGCTTGTACTTATCCCTCAATATTTTGCAGGACATTTTCAAACACATCCTCTCATTTGGCTCCCAGAAGTTCTAGGAGGCCAAATGGATGAGAAGGCATCATCATTCCACAGATCTGCAAAATGCGAATGTGGAGGGATCAAGGGGCCCAGGCAGGAGTCGTGCTGTTTGGGACCAGAACGGGGCTGGAGTGAATGTCTCCTAAATGTCCAACCTGTGTTTGCATTGCCCTGCTTCCCGCAGCACAGCTATAACAGGGAGCTCAGTGGTCAGGGCTCCTCAAGGGGCTCCAGGTCTAGGGCCTCAGAGTTCAGGGAGGGGCAGAGGGCAAAGCCAACCTCTGCCTGCTCTTCCAGGTGCTTGGGAAACAGAGAGAACAAAGAAGAAAAGAAGCAGGTGCTTTCCACACATTCAAGAAGGCTGGTGCCAGGGGGACTGTAGGGGTGACCAATCAGCATACCTAGTTAAGTAATTTAAATGCCATATTTGAAGGTAATAATTGCTCTGGAAAAAAGAAAAAGTAGAGCAAGGTAAGGAAGTGGGGGACATTCCCAATTGTCACAGGGGCAGGTCCCAATTGTCACAGTGAGGGAAGGTTCCATCTTGAAATTGACACTTGAGCCATGGCTTGAAAGTGTGAAGATATTTCAGAGTGTGGCTACTTAGGGGAAGAGTATTCCAGACGGTAATGCACAGGCTCTAAGGAGGAGTGGCCCCACCTGTGAGGAACATCAAGGAAGCCAGTGGCTGGAGCAAGGGACAACAGTGGGACAAGAGACAGAATGGGAGTTGGGAGTCGTATCAGGGAGTCATGTTGAGCAGGACCTTGTTGGTCATTGACTTCTCTTGAGTAAAATGGAAGCCACTGAAGGATTTTGAGCAGAAAGTGACAGAACCAGACAGAGGGTTTGAGAGACCAGGTCATTCTGCAGCTAACTTTGTTTGGCATGTCCTGCAGGCCCTGCAGACCAGCCTGTCCTGCACCTAACACCCTCAAGCCCAAACGCCCAAGCCCTGGCTCAAGGCTGAACACTCAACCCCCGGCTCAGGGTTGAACACTTTACCCCCCTTGGGCCAACAAGGCAGCTTGCAGACCCAGAGACCCCATAAGATTTGCGCTATTAAAACTCCATGTGCCTGTTCCTTCCCCCTATCATAAAGTTCATTCGGACTCAGGTGAGTAAAATTTCTAATCAAGCCTTGATCGTTCTTTCAAATACAAATATAAATTTGGGATCAAATAGCTTTGTGTGCTAAGGGAGATCACCACAGAAATGGGTGTAAAGAGGGCTGACCCTTTGGAGAAGCAACATTGTGAGTCTGGGATGGTGGGGGTAATGGAAGAGGAAACTGAGAAAGAGTAAATAGGGAGGTAGGAGGCAAGAGAAGGGGGTGTCCTAGAAGCCAAGTGAAGATGCTGCCAAGAAGAGGGGAGCGTCCCTGGTGTCAGTTGTTACTGTGAAGCTAAAGAAGGTGAGAAATTGAGAACTGACTATTGGATTTACCAAGGGGAAGTGTTGCTGATTTTTCTAAAAGCAGTTTTCATGGAGCAACTGGGGAGCAAAACCCCTACTCCAAGTGGGATTAGACGAGAAGCAGAATTAATAAAAACCACATGAAAATACCACAGTGTTTTACCACAATTCTTAGTGGTAAACAAACAAACAAACAAACAAAACCCTGCAAGCTTTTCCCCTGAGATAAGGAACATAGCCAGAATGTCCATGTTCGTCACTTCTGCTCAACATAGGACTAGAAGTTCTTGCCACAGCAATTAGGCAGGAAAAAGAAATAAAAGGCATCAAATTGGAAAGAAAGTAAAATTATCTCTGTTTACAGGTAATGTGATCTTATACGTAGACAACCTAAAAGATGTCTCTCTCTGTCTCTCTCTCTCTCTCTCTCACACACACACACACACACACACACAGTTAGAACCCATAAATAATTTTCTACAAAGTAGCAGAATACAAAGTCAACATAAAAAAAATCACTTGCATTTGTAGATACTAACAATGGACAATCTTAAAAGGAAATTATATAAACAATTCTATTTTTAATAGTATCAAAAAGAATAAAATATTTAGGAATTAACTTAGTCATGAAGATGAAAGACTTATATAATGAAGACCATAAAACATTGTTGAAAGACATTCAAGAAGACATGAACCAATGGAAATGTACCCATATTCATGAACTGAAAGACTTAAACTTAGTAAGATATCAATACTACCCATAGTGATCTACAGATTCAAGGCAATCCTTATAAAAATCCCCAAAGATTTTTTTTTGGTAGGGATAGAAAATCCATTTTAAAATTCCTATGGAATTTCAAGTCAAATATACTACCTGATAGTCAAAACTTACTACAAAGCCACAGTAATGAAAACAGTGTGATATGTGTAAAGACAGACATTTAGACGAATGGAATAAAACAGCCCAGAAACAATCCCTTGTGTAAGTGGTCAAGTGGTTTTTCCATATTTCTTAGTGGTGCATACGGTTGTGCATAATGATGGGATTTGTGGTCACAGGTTCATACATGCACACATTGTAACAACGTAATTTGGCCAGTATCGGTCCCAGCACCTCTCCTTTTCTCCCTACCACTGGTTCCTTTCCTCTTCCTTTGATTTTCATGAAATTTCACCCTCCTTTCTTTCCCTTCTTCTTCTCTAGTTTCCACACATGACAGAAAACATAAGACCACATTGTCAAGTGATATTTGACAAGGTTTCCAAGATCAATGGAGAAGGGATACTATTTTCAACAAATAATGCTGGAAAAACTGGATATCCAGAGCCAAAAAGAAAACAAAATCAAGTTGGATCCCTTACTTAACATCACATACAAAAATTCACTCAGAGGATCAAAGACCTAAATGTTAAGACCGAAAACCTTAGAAGAAATCATAGGATCAAAACTTCATGATATCAGATTTAGCGATGATTTCTTGGCTATGGTGCCAAAAGCACAGGCAACAAAATAAAAATAGACAAATTGGACATCATGAAAATTACAACTCTGTGCATAAAAAGTTGCTATCAACAGAGTAAAAAGGGAGCCCACCGAACGGGAGAAAATACTTGCAAATCATATTTCTGGTAAGAGATTAATGTTCAGAATATATAGAGAGCTCCTAAAACTCACCAAAACATGACCCGGTTCAAAAGTGGCAAAAGACTTGAACAGACACGTCTCCAAAAAAGATAGACAAATGACCAATAAGCACATAAAAGATGCTGAATATCACTAATGATCATGGAAATACAAAGACTAAAACTACAATGAGATGCTTTCTCACACTCAGTGGGATGGCTACCATAAAAAAATCTTTAAAAAATCAATAAGAGTCGTCGATGTGTAGACGGGAACCCTGTGTACTGTTGATAGGATCATAAAATGGTGCAGCTGATGTGGAAAACAGTATGGAAAGTCCTCCAAAAATTAAAAAAAGAATTATTATTTGATCCAGAATCTACTTCTGGAGATATATATATATATATATATATATATATATATATATATATACACATATATATATATATTTTTGAAAGAATTGAAAGCAGGGTCTCAAAGAGACATTTGTGCGCCATATTCACAGCAGCATTGTGTATAATAGCTAAATGTGGAAGCCCCCTCCCCAAGTGTCCATCAATGAATGAATGGATAAAACAAAATGTGGTATATGGAATATTATTCAGCCTTGAAAAGGAAAGAAATTTTGACATATGCTAAAACACAGATGAACTTTGGGGACATGATGCTAAACATCATGCTAAATGCTATAAACCAGTCACAAAAGAGACCAACTACATGCTTCTGTTTTTGTAAGGTACTTAGAGGAGTCAAAATCTTAGCGACAGAACAGAAAGTGGTGATTGGGGCTTGGAAGAGAGAGCAATGAGTTATTAATGGGTACCGAGTTTTGGTTTTTACAAGATGGAAAGAGTTCTGGAAATGGATGGTGGTGATAGTCCCATAACATTGTGAATGGACTTAATGCCACCTTAACAAAATGGTCATGATAGTAAACTTGATGTTATGAGCATTTTACTGCAATAAAAAAAAAAATGGAGTTAAAAGGGGAATGGGAGTTAGCCTTTGTGGTATGGGACTAGAGCTGACAAACAGACCAACGACACAGAAAGGGAATCCAGAAACAGAACCACAACTGTGGTTGGACTCACAGACAAGTTGGTTCGGCAGAACAGTGCGGGAAGCGAAGGCGCTTTCAAAATGTGCTGCTGGACAATGGAGTATCCATTTGGGGAAAAGAATGATCCATGGCCCCGTCTCCTGGCTCACACAACAATTGATTCCAGGTGGCTTGTAAATCTAAATTTGAAAGGCAGAACAATAAAAGCTTTTAGAATATAATATAGGAGAATATATTCATGACCTTAGGGTAGGAAAAGATTTTTTAAACAGGATACAAAGAGTATTTCCAAAATGGGAAAAAAAATGATAAATTGAATTATATTCAAATGAAGACCTTCTGTTCTTCAAAGACACAACAAAGAAAAATGTAAAAGGCAAGCCAGAGAGTGGGAGAAGATATTTGCCACCCACATAATTGATGAAGAGCTTGCCTCCATAATGCTCAACCAAAATAAAAAGCAAAAAAAAACCCGTAAATTGCTAAGAAAAAAAAAAAGATAGAAAACTCAACAGGAAAATGGGCCATAGACTGAGAAAAGAAAAGGTGCTTCACAACCCAGATTGGGTGTTCAGAAGTAGACCCTGAGAAGGAGTTTGTGGTGTAAGATGTTTAGGAATCAAGATGCTTATGGTGAGCTGAGTTGTATTTATATTGAAACCTAATGTTTTTAAAGCAGTTTTGGTTCTCCAATAACCCTCAGATGAATACTATCTACTTAATTTTAAAATAAAACTAGTTTTCACTAAAAAAAATTAAAAAAAAAAAAAGATGCCTGTGGTGAACCAAAGGGGGGTGCTGGGGAGAGGGATTGGACAGAGAAAGGAGCCGGACTCCACGCAGGTCTGGTGAAGCCTGGGGCAACCTGGCAGGGTTGTCCATCAGGCAAAATTGGCTATGCCTTTACCCTCCCCTTGACCCAAAACTGGGGCTCCCCAGGAAGAGCATGACCTTGGCCAAGGTGGTTCTGTGCCTTGAAGGGGGAGCTGAGTGCCTTCTCCCGACTGTTACCCTGAGTCACAAAACTGGATAACCTAATGGTCAACCAATACCCGAAAAGAGCAGTTGAAGCTCTTCATCCATTAGGGAATTCGAATAACCACAATGAGATATCACCACAAAGCTCCCCAGGATGGCCAGTTGAAGAAAGTAACTGAGTGGAGGGGTTTGAGGCCATCCAACATCCACAAATCTTACGTACTCCTGGAGGGAGTACAGATTTGTAGATCCTTTCGTGAAACAGTTTGGCATTAGTTACTAATTTGCAGTAATGTGTGGGCAGTGGCTAGCAATGACACTTCTAGTTATTTATTGGACAGAAACGGTTGTATGTATGCACCAATAGACATGCATGAGAATGTTCACAGAAACGCTACCCTAACAGTCCCAAACTAGAAACAGCCCAAACGTCCATCAGTAATAGGACAGATTTTTTTTTTTCCTGTTTGTATAAAGATGGCAGAAGGCAACCTCCAAGATGGTGCCCCAAGGACCCCTGTGTCCTGATGCTCTCATTTGTGTGATTCCCCTTCTACATGGACAGGGTCAGGCTCTGTGATCAGCAGCATAGGGACAGCAGGGCTGGGTTATGTTATGAGTGACTGCAGCTTCCATCTTGGGAGCTTTCTTGCCCACGGGAGCCTCTCTGCTCATTTGCTTTGGGGAATTTGTGTGAGGAGCAACCCACCATGGCAAAGCCCACGTGGGGATCTAATCTCCTGACAACAGCCAGGGGAGGGAATTAGTTATATCTTGCGAGTTAGTTATATCTGCAGCCTTAGTTATATCTCTGGAGAGGACAGCTAGAGAGGTAGTTTGGCTACAACTATGTGGGGGGACCCTATGCCAGAATACCAGCTAAGACATGCTTGGGTTCCTGACTCAAAAAAATGTGATATAATAAATGTTAGCTTTAAGAGGCTCAGTATTTGGATCATCTATTAATGCAGTAATAGATAAGGAACATGGTTTTCTTTTTTTTTTATGATTTTATTTCATTTTATTTTATTTTTAATTTTTTATTGTTGGCTGTTCAAAACATTACATAGTTCTTGATATATCATATTTCACACTTTGATTCAAGTGGGTTATGAGCTCCCATTTTTACCCCATATACAGATTGCAGAATCACATCAGTTACACATCCATTGATTTACATATTGCCATACTAGTGTCTGTTGTGTTCTGCTGCCTTTCCTATCCTCTACTATCCCCCCTCCCCTCCCCTCTTCTCTCTCTGCCCCCTCTACTGACATTCATTTGTCCCCCTTGTATTATTTTTTCCCTTCCCCTCACTTCCTCTTGTATGTACTTTTGTATAACTCTGAGGGTCTCCTTCCATTTCCATGCAATTTCCCTTCTCTCTCCCTTTCCCTCCCACCTCTCATCCCTGTTTAAT
>NW_025999842.1:27233958-27260126 GCF_001458135.2 Marmota marmota marmota | reverse complement strand
TCTGCCTCTCAGCAGGCCGCTGCTCCTCTTCTGCCGGTGGGTCGCAGGCCTGCCTACCTTGCAGGAGTGATTGGAAGCTCTGCCCCTCTGCGGGCCACTGGGCCTTTTCTGTTGGTGGTCACAGTTCCGCCTACCTGGCAGGCGCGGGGGGTGGGGGGCGGCTCTGCCTCTCAGCAGGCCGCTGCTCCTCTTCTTCCGGTGGTTCACAGGCCCGCCTACCTTGCAGGAGTGATTGGAAGCTCTGTACCGCCGCGGGCCACTGGGCCTTTTCTGTCAGTGATCACAGTTCTGCCTACCTGGCAGGCGCAGGGGGTGGGGGGCGGCTCTGCCCCTCACCAGGCCGCTGGGCCTGCTCTGTGGGTGGTCACAGTTCCCTCTACCTTGCCGGTGCAGGGGGAGGGGGCGGCTCTGCCTCTCAGCAGGCCGCTGCTCCTCTTCTGCCGGTGGGTCACAGGCCCGCCTACCTTGCAGGAGTGATTGGAAGCTCTCAGGAACATGGTTTTCTATAATGAAAATAAATGAAGTGCAGTTACAACTGTCCACATGGGTGAATTTTACCAACATAACAGAGTGAAAGAAACCAACCATAGACATACGCTGTTACTCCATTACTGAATGTTCAAAAAACAGGTGAAGCTACACAGCATTTGGGGAATACATGACCAGAGGGCAAAAATAAAACACATCAAGGGAGTGATCCCCATGGCAGCCAGGATGGTTCCTTTCGGGGCTCCAGGAGGGCATTGAGAAGGGGCGTGGGGAGGGCTTCCGATCTCTTGCCAATGTTCTAGTTCCTGATCTGGTTGGTGGTACCAAGAGTATTTGTTTTGGAAAAATCCCATTAAGCTGTATAGTTCTATTTTTACACCTTTTCTCTATGTATGCTATATTTCACACACATGCCTCCATGCACAAGGAGAATGGAGGAGAGCACTCTTTAGAAGAATTTTGTTACAAAAAGGATTTTTAAAAAATCAGATAGTAACTGGAAGAAAATTGGGATAATTTTTTTAAATGATGAGGTATGTTTTATGTAGGAGAAAATGATCCACTGGAGAGAAAAAACTGATAACACAGGTGAGGGGCATCACTGGAGCCCTGATCTAAAACAGGTGAGGAGTGGGTCTGGGCTGAGCCAGATGGAGAGAGAGAGAAAGAGAGAGAGGGCTGGGGGAGATATTTATTTTAAGGCACTGGCTCACAGGACTGTGGAGGTTGGCTAGTCAGAAATCTCCAGAGTAGGCCAGCAGCCTGGAGACCCTGGGGAGAAGTGATGTTGCAATCTCAATCCAGGCCATCTGGAGGGAGATCCTCTTTTCCTTGGGAGAGGTCAATCTTATTCCTTTTAAGGCTTTCATCTGATTGGATGAGGCTCACCCACATTATGGAAGACAATCTGCTTTATTCAAAGTCTACTGGTTTACATATTATTCTCCTCTTTAAAAATACCTTTAACATCTAGACCAGTGTTTGATAAAAAAAATCTATATCTTGTGAGTTAGTTATATCTACAGCCTTAGTTATATCTTTGGAGAGGCAAATTGTGGAGGTAAAATCTATCTAGGCAAATTGACACATAAAATTAGTCATGAAAATAACCTCGGTGTTGACAGTCTCTGCCATTAACATGCTTAGGGCTGAGGAGAAGGAGAGTGGTATGTGGGGTGTTAGGACAACTCTTGCCCTTGCTTTTCACTGGGAACACCTGCCTCTGAATTCTTGCTCAGTCTAAAGAATCCTCTTACAGCATCAGAGAGAAGTAGAAGAGGCTGAAATCATTATAGGAATAAGTAGACTTAAGATATAAGACATCAGTCCTTTTATTTTGAGTTAGTAGGCAGAGCCTGAGAATTTATTTTAGCGGAAATGAGAAGGAGTTGGCATCTTACAGCATTTTACATGCATTTTTCTTACAGATCTTACATTTGAAAACACAGGATCTCCCTATCACCCCAGGTGTGTCTGGTGGGGTCAACGAAGCTCTAGGCTGCCCGATGCTCTCAACCTGCAGCCGTGAGTTGGCAAAGGTGCTCTCAGGGGCTATGGGTGTCTCTCCCCCCACCCCCACCTCCGCCGGTCAGTCAACCAGAGGCTCCGTTCTGCCCCCAGAACTGGATGACCAAGTAGGAGATTGCTTTGGGGTCAGTATTAGGGTTGCTGGATTTAGCGAGTGCATAAAAGGAGATGCTGTGGGCGACTCATACTTGTGATCGCTTGATTCATGAAGATACTGAAGTGGTGTCTTCCGTGGAGTCACTTTCTTGTTCCCTGTCTCAGTACACTCTGTTCCCCCAGGAGCCTTGTCACTGCCTTCTTCTCCTTCCCCAGTCTAGGATTCAGTCCCAGACCTCCGGATGCGGGTGGCAGCAAAAAGAATGAGTGAGCGTCTTCTCCAGCGGTGGCCACCAGGGGGCGTGAGGCGGCCGGGGCGGGCTGGCTCCGCTGGCCGGGACCGGGGTTTCTGGTCCGGTTCCTAGAGCTCTGCGGAGGAGCAGAAGTGGCTGGAGCGTTGCTGCAGTCTCCCGCGACGTCCCTCGACCCTGCCCAGCCATGTCCCATGCCCCCGCCGGTCCAAAAAAATCAGGCTGGCCTTGGCTCTTTCTGTTCACTGAGCCAGAGTCCAAACCATCTCCCCTTGGCTCCCGGGACTGAGCGGCTACTCCTTGGACCCCTAGATACAAAAGAGGGTCACTCTTTCTGTGTCTGCCTCTCCCTTTCTCCGTCTCTCCCTCCCTCCCTCCCTCTTGGATGAGGCTGCCACCTGCCTCCTAAGGGCGCTTTCCCATTGATGGGTTCACTTTTCAGGGTCTCTCACTAGAGCAGGGGCAAATGCAACCTGTCCTTGCAGGAGATTTGATTTTACTAGGACACGCCATCACACATCCACAGTTCAGTCTGAGGCTTGCTTTGGGGCCAGTATTAGGGCTGCTGTATTTGGCGAGTGCATAAAATGATGTCCAGTTACATCGAAATTTCAGGTAAACAACAAATTATTATTTTTTTTTTCGTGTAAGTATGAGCCATGATATATTTGGGACATACTTATACTAGTATAAAAATAAAAAAATTATTTGAAATCAGAATTTGACTGGATGTCTTTTTTCTTTCTTTTTCTTTTTTTCTGGAAACTTAGCCAGCAATGAATTTAGGTGGAGGGAGGAG
Organism: Marmota marmota marmota; assembly: GCF_001458135.2. Classification (NCBI taxonomy): domain Eukaryota; kingdom Metazoa; phylum Chordata; class Mammalia; order Rodentia; family Sciuridae; genus Marmota; species Marmota marmota. The sequence goes on along the minus strand of NW_025999842.1, from coordinate 27,256,964 downwards.
GGGAAGGTTGTGGGGACAAAAAGAGAATGTATGAAGATCTCCTACAGTTTTTTGTTTTGTTTCAGGCAAATTCAAGTACAACCTTGTCTGTCACACTTTTCTCCCAAATCATCAACTTCCTTAACAGGTTCAAAAAATTTTTTTAAAAAAATTTGTTTTAATTAGTTATACATGACAGTAGAATGCATTTTGATACATCATATATAATAGAGTATAATTTCTCATTCTTCTGATTGTACATGATGAAGACCTTAACAGGTTTTTAAAAGAAGCAAGCTGAATGCCTTTTATGTCTGTGAAGCCTTTCCTTTTGAGGAGCTTAATATTCTTATATTAATTTTTATGGGTAAACTTGTATTTTGCTATTTGAGAGGAGATTAACTTTCTGACTGGATCCAAGCTGAATAGGGAAAATATGGGATTTTTTTTTAACCACCCTGAATGAAGAAACTTCTAGGGACCTCATGTCTGGGTATTTCATGTACAGTGGGTTTCTGTGCATGTGGGTTCTATTTCCATTATAATTGGAGTTTGGGCCAAAGATTCACTTCTTATATGGACCAAGTCTCTTCTAATATTCCGAATAACACTGGCCTTTGTGGAGCTCATTTCCCTCACCTTATTTTGGAATAGGACACGCTTGGAAGTGGACATGTTCCTCCTTGGTCCTGACCTGCCTGGGTTTTAGAGAAGAGGAGGCCAAGAGTATGAGTACGCCAGAACTGCTATAACAAAGATCACAAACTGTGGTCTTTGTTATAGCAGTTCTGGCATATTCAAAATAAAGTGAGGGAAATGAGCAGGAATTATTGTCTCAGTTCTGGAAGTCCAAAATCAAGGTGCTGTTAGGGTTGGTTCCTTTTGAGGGCCACGAAGGAAGAATCTGTTCCAGGCCACCTTCCTCATGTCTCTTTGCATTGTCTTCTGTGTGTTGTGTCCAAATTTCTTTCCATAAGGACACCAGTCACATGGAATTAGAGTCCAATCTAATGATTGCTCTTTAACTTGCTTAGCTCAGTAAAGACCCTATCTCCAAACAGGTCACATTCTGAAGTACTGGGGGTTAGAATTCCAACATGAGGAGACCTCATGAATGAAAAGAGCAATTCATTGATGCCTGAGATATGACTTTTGTGGAGTTCCCTCAGCCCCTCAATAGACAGGGCTTTGGCTGCCAGGCTGGGGCTTTGGTCAGGAAGCTCCTAGAACCTTTTAAGTTAAGTTCATGGGAGAGCTGAGTGTCCCTGTAGGACACTTGAGCTGGGTCTGAAGCCTGCAGTTGAGGTCCACTGAGCTCCTGGCAGCAGAGGGGTTTTCTCCTCCACAGTGGGCCTTTCTGTGAGGTGCTGGTCTTCGGGGTTCCTCCTGCTCAGAGCAGAAGCTCTCTTGTCTCCTCTCACTGCTGGTGTGTATAAGACCTTATGTAGAATTTTCTCCGCAGGTTTGCCCAATACCTGCAGCACTTGAGTTCAATGGGGAGCTAGGCTTTGGTCCAGAAAAGAAAAACAGGGGCCAGGCGTTTGGAGGATCTGAGATAAAAATTTAATGGCACACGTAGTAAATGTTCATAGTAATTTGGGTCTCACAAAACCCTGCCTCCCCACACTGTATCCCTTACTCAGACAATAAAGCTAATGCAATTTCGTGTTCTGTCACACACAGTTGAAAGCTGAGAACTCAAAAGAATACCCTTGCCTATTTCTTTCTAAGGGAGCATAGTCCCTGAAGAGTTTCAAATGCAACTTATCATCCGCATAAGATTTTAATATTCTAATTAGTAACAGGAAATTATGCAAGTAAGTGAGAAAATTCCCTGTTCCTCTATTGGTTCACAGAGACAAAAGAATCCTGTCAATTATTCTGCAGTTTCCAGAGAACCATCACTTTTCCAGTAGCAGCCAAGGCCAGGGTGCCACGTTACAAAGACAACAGCACTTACCGTCTTCTTGCATTTCTGATGCTTGGGAGTGTCTGCAGGCTCCAGTGATGCTAATTTGGTAGTCAGGGCCACCATCTTCTGCTACATTACTACATATATTTTTACCCTTAAAGCTAATTTGAGATGGTCCCTTTGACTTAATGTGAGATCCCTATGTCATTCTGTGAGAATATGATTTTCTTAGCATCCCTAAAATATATAGAGAGTGTTAGAGATGCATAATTTGGCATATGAACCAGTGAGATGGAGAATTGATGGTAGTGAAGAACTTCCTCCTACCACCACACACACTGTGACTGTCAGTGCAATTTGGGGCTCCAGAGATGGATGCTTGGGAAAAAATGGATACTGTCTTTCAAAATAAAGTCATTTGACAACATAAGGAAGCCTTGATCTAGCTGGAGCCACTGGAGCAGCTGGGGCTTATCACCTATTTGTGTGGCATACCTTTTAGTGTGTCCAAGGCTGATGGCTGCTCAAGGGTACCTATAACTCATTCCTCCTCTTCCTTCTCTTCTCTTTTCTTTCTTTCTTTCTTTCTTTCTTTCTTTCTTTCTTTCTTTCTTTCTTTCTTTCTTTCTTTCTTTCTTCCTTCCTTCCTTCCTTCCTTCCTTCCTTCCTTCCTTCCTTCCTTCCTTCCTTCCTTCCTTCCTTCCTTTCTTTCTTTCTTTCTTTCNTTCTTTCTTTCTTTCTTTCTTTCTTCCTTCCTTCCTTCCTTCCTTCCTTTCTTTCTTTCTTTCTTTCTTTCTTTCTTTCTTTCTTTCTTTCTTTCTTTCTTTCTTTCTTATTCTGGTGCTGGGGATGGAACCCAAGGGCACTCTATACTGAGTAATATCTCCAGCCCTACTAATTTTAAATTTTGAGACAGAGTCTTGCTAATTTGCTGGGGCTACCCTTGAACTTGAAATCTTCCTGGCTCAGCCTCCCAAGTCATTGGGATTACAGGTATGCACCACCAATAGCTTCTTGATATATTGAGAGTACATAATTTTTTTCTCAATATGTTGAAGGTAAAAAGATTTCACATAGAAGATTATTTAATGTAATGGCCTCTGTCCATGGCCAGCGACATTCTTTCTCCTATCTCTCTTCCTATTGATGCCTTTCTACCACATAGGCCCATCTATCCATTGTGCTTTCTATGTTGGTCTCTTCATTTTCTTTACTCCTCCTTTCACACATTTGTGTCTGTTTCCCAACACCTAATTGCTTTGCATCACGGTTAACATTATATTTTTAAATTCTTTTCTGTCTTCCATCTTCCATCTAGCTCTTCTTTAGCAAATACATACTCACAGCTATTTCCCCTACTCCATGTACCATCATTACATTTTTCTTTGACTTTTAAAAATTTTTCTTGTTGTTTTATTTTCTTTCACTTCAAAGGGAGAAGAAATGGAGGGTACAGATGTCGAGGCTAGCCCACAGGACATTTCCAGCAGCCCTGATCCTGAATCTTTCACTTTCTTGATTGGTGATTGCCCTAACTCTTGTGAACCCTGTTGTGTGCAAAGCTCCTTTCCCATCCCCTCTGGTCAGCATTTGGGAGTTTGGGCAGATTATTCCCACCTGGAAACATGTTTGTTCTCGTTTCCCAGTGCCAAATGTGCTTCTGGGATACTGCTCTTCTTCAGTCCTCCTCTGTAGGTGACCACATCACAGAAGTCACCAGCAGGTCAGTGGCACAGCAGGCAGTGGATAAAGGTGTTGGCAAGTGACAGCGTGTATGGGGGAGTTGTTTTCCTGGGTTATTTTGAACAAGGCACTTGGGAAATGCACTTCTCTGTACTTTGGAATATCTGGTGGTCAAGGGCACTTTACAGAGAGTTTTAAGATGGCAAAAGAGTTTTAGAGCAAAATAGGTCTCTCTAAGTTTGACGAAGCCAATTCTAGATTTGTTTTAAATTTTGGAGTGAAGACCTTCTAAAGGGGCATTGGGATGCTTTTTCTGACCACTCCCAGGAGGGTCCTTAATCTCTGAATAAATCATCAGATACAAGTGGGGATGTGTGGAGCAGGAACTCTTCTCCAATTGCACAGGTCAGGTTTGTGGGTGTGAGCTCTCTCCATCCAGGATCTCTGTGAAAACTAAGTGTTATAAATGTTTTTAAAATTTTATATACTATTTATATCATTTTTCAAGCTGACATTTATGGAGTGCCTTTGACATGCCAGGTCTTGTCTCAGCATTTTGAATGTATTCATTCGTGTATTACGTACAGCTGATCTATTCGTAGTTTTCTTTTGCAGATGTGGAACCTGAAGCCTACACAGGCTGGGTACTCTGCCAAACGCTATTCACCCAACACATGTCAGAGTCAGAATTTGAATCCAGGCAGCTCAGATGGGAAGCAGTGTTTTTGCTGCTGTCTGCGACCATGACCTCTACGGTACCAAAGGCTGCTCTGGTTTCCCCTGTGCCAGTAAAGTGTCTGGCATGCAATAGCTCTGGGCAGGTGTTTGCCCGCTGATTTATAACAGGAGACCATTTTAGAATAAAAAGAGAAAGAATCTTTACCTATTAGAAAGGTGATAACTGTAACTCTACCTTTTTAACTATTTGTCAATTAGTGCTGTGGCTCAGTGCTGAGGAGCCTTCACTTCACACCCTATGATGCAATCTAATGGGCGGCAGGAAGGAGATGGTGTTTGGGGATTGAGCAGATATGTGAGCTGTGATGCTTCTCTGATGACATCGCAAAAGTCATTGAGGAGAGTAAAGAATTTAGTCTCTCAAATCTTCATATCTTTTATGAGTTAATATCACTCTCACTCTGAAGGGCCCAGGAAGAGGTCAGGAAACCTGCCCAAGGTCACCAGGCCAAAATGTGGTGTGGCGGGCGAGGGGTCCACGTGAGCAGGCTGGCACCATGCAGCTGAGCAGCTGGGGCTTGGAGAGCTCCCTCCCACCTCACCACCTCTAAGTCCAAACTCCTTTACTTCCCCATCCCCAAGGCTTTCTGGAAAACCCGAATATTAATTACAACCTTCTCACCTTCATAGCATTATTGACCCTCCCTATCCCCCTTCCCCTCTTACTTTTCCTTCTTAACACTCATCACCAGTTAACACATCCACATTTTACTTATTTATCTTTCTTATTATCTGTCTCCCTGCGGTGGAAAGTAAGCTCCTGCGAGGGTAGAGATTTTGGTCTATTTGATAAACTAAGCCTGAAACAGTGCCTGGCACTCAGAGGGCATTCGTTACCTGTTAGTTGAATAAACAAACTCAGATTCCCTGTAGTTTCTGCCAGCGTCAGTTAGAAGGATACGTGGTGCTCAGGGATCTGAGCACAATGCTAGATAGGGCAAAAGTGCCTAGTGACCAGAGAATCCCAACCATGACAGGTGGGCCCTGGTCACATTTATCCCAGACCAGGGCCTGATAGTAAAGAAGGCACAGGCTGGAATTTCAAGGAACTCTTCCCTGGATTCAGAGTTCTCTGAACCTAGATGCTCAGAAGTGTTTAATGAATTGCTATATCTTATTCATTCACTTATCATTTCACAAACACTTGTCGAGTGCCTAAGATGTGGCAGGCACTGTTCTGGGCTCTACACAGTTCCCTGGACCTCTATTTATAGTAGAAATGCTTCAAGAAAAGAAAAATTCTGGGCTGGGGATGTGGCTCAAGCGGTAGCGTGCTCTCCTGGCATGCGTGCGGCCCAGGTTCGATCCTCAGCACCACATACAAACAAAGATGTTGTGTCCGCCGAAAACTAAAATATAAATATTGAAATATTCTCTCTCTCTAAAAAAAAAAATGAAAAATTCCAATGTCCATCTGAAGAACAAAGACTAAGTATTTTCATAAGGAATGTTTAATAACATGAAAAATGGTTTATTTTAACAAAAAAAAGTCATATTAGTTTTAAATTTTTAGATTAGGTTTATAATTTTTACTTCATTTTTAATTGAATTTTATCTTTTTTAAAATTATAGCTTTTCTTAAGTTAAAGCAAAGTCATGTTCATATTGTTTGTGAGCTCCTCCACCCTCAGAGGTGGAAGATCAATGGCTTACTTTGTCTCAAAGTAAGATCAATGGCTTACTTTGTGTCTTCTGAAGTTTTAAAGAACATGCTTAACATTTTAACTTAATACTTTAAAAATAGGCATACAGTATACATTATATGACAGCTATCAAGAAGGATATTAAGAGGGCAAATAATTCTATAAGATTGATATAAAAATAGCATTTCTCTGTTTCCCCATTCCTTCTTTTTAATGGCAGTTACCTTTTTTAGCAGGTTCTTGTGGTATTTACTGCTCAATTTCTAATTAATCTCCATATGCTGACATTTCCTGATTCTTTGCTGTTTTAGACATAGTCTATTAACTGCCTACTTTGCAAGATGAGAGGTTTAGCTCCTGAATTCCTCATTTCACCTCTCTTTCCCCACTTTCCCAATAAAGTTATATCATAATTTTTAGCAAAAGCAATACTTAGTGATTATATTGTTTTGTGTATATATTATTTGGAACTGAGTCATGTAGTGTTTTATGGCTATATTTAACTTCACTTTCTTTTTCTTTCTCCCTCACTTCCTTCCTTCCCTTCATGAGTTAATAATTATTTCTCTGTGTCTCTCTCTTTTGCTTGTTTGCTTGGTTTTCCAAGTATCCATCTCAAACGTTTGCCCAAACTACCCACCGCGTTCTCTCACCCCTTCTCGCCACCTTACTTCCCAGTTTTACATTTTCCTTTAGGGACCTCGCCCCAGGATGGGCAGCTGTCTAGGTCTATTTAGCACCTATCATTCTAGAATGTCCTTCCCTGTTATTCTGGAATAAATCACTCCTACTTGCTGCCCTGTGATAGTGAGTATGAAGTTGTTCATCTTCAGACATTTGAACTAGAGGACATGGGGCGAGATTGATGCAGTCACTGGGGTGGACAATGCACCGGCAGAGCTGGCTGCAGCTGCTGTTGTGTTCCAAAGCACACTCTGATAATCCACGAGGAGTGACAGCGTGCTCCCAATTCCACTTACTGGATGTGTGTATCATCCCTAAAGAAAACGGCAACGGTGAAACACCATGTCTCTGAGTGCCCCCTTTGTGTTCCCCAAAACCCAGCCTAGTTAAGGCAATAATCAGATGCTCGTCAAACAAGCAGAGTCAGCAAGCTAATGCCGATGATGTCATCACTTCTGCAGCTGATCATACAAAACTCCTCTTTCAGTGGTGACTGTCACAGAACTGAAGGTGCCATGGAAAGGGCACATGCTTCTTGTCCAACAAATTGCCACTGGACCAAACACTGTGAGGGAGAGAAAGTGCCACTTGGCAAAATATCTTGAGAGATGGAGGTGCTCTCTGTTCAGCCTGTCACCACTGAACTCTTCTTGGAGGAATCACTGATCTCTTGTAAGCTTGCCACCAATAAATCATATGTCTCCCAAGCGGTCTCTGGGCACTTTCTTTGGCCTTTCTGAAACCTACCCCACTGCCTGGCTCAACTGGGCTGTAGATATGATAATCTGTGAGTCATGATGGATATCTGAGAGATAGGGCCTTGAGGGTGGAGTTAAGACTGGGAGTCAAAAACTCCCAGAATAAGAACAGCATGCATATAATTTCCAATGTATGAAAGGGTAAATGTCACACGAGAGATTGGAAATACATCACTGAAAGAATAACGGCTTTGAGAAATGTAGTAATCCAAAACTTCACCGCCTTAGGCCATGTCCCAGCTGAACAAGGACATTATTAGGGACATGTGGCATTTCTAGCCTGGACAAACTCCCAATTACACAGGGTTTAACAAGATACATCCATGGGAAATAGCTAAATTTAGACAGATTCTAAGTGAGCTCTGGAGCATGTTGTCCTGATTCTCCTAATTTCTTTTGAGAAAATGGGAAATTATATTAATAAAATATGTATTTGTTTTGTTTTGCATGAATTGAAATGTTGATTAATAGATGTCATCATCTGTTTGAGGAGTCACCACACCTGTCTGGGAAGTCAGTTTTCAGAGGGTGAGCTACTCCCATCCCAAAGAAGGAGGCAGATAATTTCTTATGCAGAGGCCAAGGTACTTCTTGGGGAGTCTAGGGAGGGTACTCCCCCATTGTGGGTAGCCCTGAGTTGGAAAGTCTTGTCATGTAGTGAGAGATTCAGTTCTGGAAATTGGACGCTGAGCCTGGATGATATGGTACCTACAGTGCAGTTTTGTTAGTTAACATGTTCCTGACGTGGCCTCTGGGGGTCAAGGGATAAAGGTTCTACAGTAAAGAGACTTAGTGCCTCTCTGACCTTCAGGACACATCCTGTGCTGGCACCTATGTCCATTGGTATGTCTTCAGAGTGCTTTCCTGCCCGAGTATTTTCAAAGGAGAGAGCAACAGAATCCCAATTAACATAGTTTTGCAAAGAAGCATGGTTTCTTAACGCTGCAATTGAAATTCACTTTAGATTATTCATGTCAGCAAAATGCCAGACTAGAGTGTCCAAGCCCATTGTTCCTCCAAGGAAATATCAAAATGCAACCCAAAACTGGCTAACATAAACTTGTGGGAGGGGGAATTAGAGGCTCACTTCTGTGAACCCCTTCCCTGGCCCTGGTTCACCATCCCTCTCCTGTGCCCATCTCTCTGTATCTTCTATTTTACCTCTTTAGCTTTTTTCTCTGCTACCTTGGAAGTTTCTGATCCTTCTAGTAAATTTTCCATTTCTGCTCTCATATTTTTAATTCTCCTACCTTTTAATGTCTTTATGAAATATAGCAACCCATTCTCGGGTTATCGATGTAATATACTTTATCTTCCAGGGTGTTGTTGATATAATATGCTATATTTTTGTCTTCCAGGATATTAGGTTATAATTTAATTTTTTCCCCCTTCTTGAATTTTGTCTGTTTTCTCCAGATTCTTTTTCTGCCTGTTTTTGGTTTTGGTCTCTTTCATGTCAGAGGCTCACACTGAAGTGCAGCCTTTAAACTGTGATCAGAATCTCTTTGCATGTTGTCACCAGTGGGCTTCACTGGAGGAGCATCTGCTAGGTTGGAGTCTTGCATAGGAATCCCAACTGTCAGTGTAGGGCTTCTCTTGTGGCTGGTCAGTTTCTCTCAAGGAAGCCTCGGATGTCGATGTCGCTCCAGGTATTAGCCTCCCTGTGCACAGTCTAGCCAGTGAGAAGGTGGGGGCTGTGGGTCTCACTTCTCGGAATGGGAACTTTTCTCAGTTTTGTTTTTGGTGCAGCACCTCTCCCTGGGACTATCCTGGCCCTAGGGATCAGAGTAAACCTGCATTCTGTCAGGGTTGGGGGACAGCCACCAGCAGTACAGGACTGTGGAGAAGATCCTGCCTTGTTCTTAGTTCCCTCCCTTCAGCATTTGGAGATCTCTGGGGCTTCCGGTTTCAGAGGCTTTCTGGTCCCCATGATGTAAACAGTACACTTATCTGGTTGCCCCACTTTAGAATAAATGGTCATATTTCTCAGGTCTCTCAGGCCAGTTCCGTTGCCAATCTGCCTCCCAGCTTCTACAATTCTGTTGCTTTTACCCGATTCCCTTCTGCTCACCGCAGCGTATTTGTGCTGCTTAAATTCCCCTTTCCTTTTTACAGCATCTAATGTGTATGTGCCAATTATTTATACAATCTCTGTCCCAACTTTGAATCCCTCTTGAGTGCCTGAGAAGCTAAATCACACAGGATAGGGCTTGAGCTTCTTGGCCAGGGTCATAGACGTGGTCAAGCCAGAATCCCTGCACTCAGCCACTCGAGCTTCCCATAAAACTGGGACATCCCTGTTAAACTTGCTTTTTATCTTCAGGTTTGGTTGTTCGCATCTCTTTCAGGGTTCACAGGGAGGTAACTGCCCTGCACTCTTCTTTCAAAAAAGGGAGGAAGCCTGGCATCCCTCCCTAGAGTCCTCCTAATTTTGTGGGTTTCCTACTTGGTCCAAAGAGGCCATGGCTGGTCACTGGATGGTCAGTCAGAGGACACAGTCCCAGATGTGGCCATGTCCTGTCACTGCCCTCAGCAGGCAGTTCATGCCCTACACGGCATCCCGTCAGCCCCCAAGCTGGAGGGAGCTTGCTAACCAGCTCCTCGGCTCCCGCTGTGGGCTTCCAAGGCATGTAGGGGTTTCCACCAGGTTCAAGTGGACAGAACCCGGCTTCAGCAAGTCCCTTCAGGTCGTGCCTGCTCTGAGCTGCACTGAGAAACACACTTGCCAGGCATCCCGCAGCCCTCCTCTCCCAAAGGCCAGGCCCTGTCGGTTAAAAGACTGTTTCAGGCCCTGCATGGCGGCACTCGCCTGTAATCCCAGCTCAGGAGGATGAGGCAGGAAGATCGGGAGTTCAAAGCCAGCCTCAGCGATTTAGCAAAGCCCTAAGCAACTCAGTGAGACCCTGTCTCTAAATAAAATACAAAATAGGGCTGGGGATGTGGCTCAGGGGTTGAGTGCCCCTGAGTACCGCCCCCCATCCCCCTCTCCACCCCCCCAAAAAAGACTAGTTCAGGGCTGGGAATGTGGTGCAGTGGTATAGCGCTTGCCTGGTGGGTTTTTTTTTTGTTGTTTTTTTTTTTTGTTTTTTTAATCAGCTGAGATTGCATGCGATCTTACTTTATTTGAACTCTTTTCTTTCTGGCTCTTTGGTGTACACATAGAGATTTGTCTGAGGCTTTCATTTTCCCATTCCAGCATGTTCAGACTGGGTTCAATTCCCAGCACCGGAAAAAACAAAACTGCAGTTCAACTAAATGAACACCCACAATTTGAGGGCTGTGGCTTCTTTGGCAGTGGCTGCCCCTCTGCCCCATAAATTCTGGGTTTTCACATCCAGGGAAGTCAGGGTCCTCCCTGCAGGGCAACCTGCTTCCCCAGGCTGACAGTGTCACAATCCCAGGCCGGCCCCGGATTCTCAGTTATCTTGGTTTCGCCTGCGGTGACCCAGGATGCAAAACTCAGAGTCTTCATCAGTTTCTACCAAGAAATTCAACCACATCAAGCATTTCATAATTTCTGTGGTCTTTCCTGAAGATCGGTGTCTAAGAGGGCGGCAGAACTTTGGGTCACGTGTGCAGCGCAGGACACCCGGAACATTGTACCGCGCGGGTGCTCCTCTCCTCCCAGGTGGCTCCCACTCCACCTTCTTGCTGATTTTGGCCCCTGATTGCTCTTCCCTTTTGTTCAGAAGAGCAACACAGTTCTCATTCACGTTCCCACCCCTCCCCAGGAAGCTCCAGTGGGGGTGGGCGGGAAACAGAGCACCCCATCCCCCACTCTCGGCTTTAAAGGTAGTTTGGAGCCAATCAGCATATTCTGGGGGCAGTCTTTAGTTCAGGGATGGGGCGGGAACCAAATGCAGACAATGAAATGAGAGGGGTGTCACCAGTAGGTTCTTGGAAAGAAGGTTGTTTGCTCATGTGTGGAAACTACCTGGAGAGGCTTTTTGTGCCAGACCGGAGGGAATGGGGAAGTATGGGGCCTGGAAACTTCTGGCAACCCTTTTGTGACCATGAGGGTAACCAGACATAAGATAATTTGGACCAGATCTTTGCGACATCATTGAGTGCTTTTCTTTTTTTAAAATTATTATTTTTTTTAATTTTGGTACCAGGGATTGAACCCCTGGGTGCCTAACCACTGAGCAACATCCCAGCCCTTTTTATTTTGAGACAAGGTCTCACTAGGTTGCTGAGGCTGGCCTTGAACTTGTGATCCTCCTGCCTTAGCCTCCCAATCACTGAGCTCTTGAATCAGCTTCACCCCAAACTCTCTGGACCCCCTGCTGGTTAGTGCATTATGTTTTTAAAGCCAGTTTGAGTTGTTTTTGTTATTTACTTGCATCCTTATTTCCCTCTTAGATGTTTCTTTTCTCTGGACCTCATCTCTGCAGTCACATTATACCTCATGTGGGTTTATTAGAGACATGGTCCACTCTGAAGCTGGTTGTCTGTAAGGGATTTATTAATCAGCTGCTTTTCATTCAGCAACCAGCTGCTTTTTATTAGAGAATAAAATTTTCAGACTGCTAGTCTGCATTCAGGTTCAAACTTTGTTCCAAGGACAAGGGTGTGTTTGGTAACAGAGGGGCCCATCTTGGAGATGTTCCTCAAATAGAGAGGGAGCCTCAGGTGATCCATGACTTTATTTTAGAAACTACAGGAAACCCGAAAAGGCTGTTTTCTAAAAGAAAAATCTAAAAATGTAGAGTCTTGCTGTGTCTCTCCCTCCCTCCCTACACACACGCGCACACACACACACACACACACACACGCTCAGCCATCACCTTTCTTAGAAACTGAGCTCCGAAGCAGTAATTTTTATCAGCTGAGATTACATGCGCCTTTGCTTTATTTGAAATCCTTCTTTCTGAGTCTCTACACATAGAGATTTGTCTAAGGCTTTCCTTCTCCTGTTCCAGAAGTTTCTCAGCACTCTACAGTTTGTGCTGTCTAACATGGGGGGAAATATCTTGGGAGGAAAATGGAAATCGAGCTAATAGTCAAAAAGTGCTTAGAGGAGTGGGGATGCAGCTCAGCAGTAGAGCTTTGCCTGGTAGGCACAGGCCCTGGATGGCACTGCGCATGTGCACCGGCGAGCACGTGCTTGTAAATAACCTGTATGCCTCTTGAAGAGAAGCTCGTTTGTTTCAAAGAAACACAACTCAAAGCAGAAGGTATCACAAGGAGATTAAATTTTAATAGCTAATGGGGGGGGGGGAGAGAGAGAGAGAGAGAGAGAGTGTCTTCCTATCAGGCAAGCACTGTACTACTGAGCCACATTCCCAGTCCAGAAGCCTTTCTTCCTTTCTCTCTTTCTTTTCTTTTTTCTTTCTTTCTTTTATTTGTTGTTGTAGATGTATACAGTACCTTTATTTTATTTATTTTTATGTGCTGTTGAGAATGGAACCCAGTGCCTTACATGTGCTAGGCAAGTGCTCTACCACTGAGCTACAACCCCAGCTCAGAAGCCTTTCTTTCAATCGTAACAAATGACAATTTTTTTGTTTGATGACTGACATCCAAAATCAATTACTGTGTGTGTGTGTGTGTGTGTGTGTGTGTGTGTGTGTTGGGGGGAAGAATTTGGCCTGAAAACCTGGATAACATTGATTAAGATTATCATCACTTTAACTCTTAGTTTCTTTCATTCATTCAGTAATAATTACTTGTTGATTTTCTAACACAGAACAGGCACTGCCTTGCATGCTGGGGATACAGTGGAGAACAAGATCCATTCCCTGCCATCTTGGAATTTAGAGCCTTGCAAGGGAGGAAAAGTGATGATGTTGGTATGCCCTCTCCATACTAGTCCAGTTACCAGACAGTGGCCTGGAATGAGGATCTTTGGGCTATGCTCCCACCAAACCACCAGACCTTGAGACAAAAATTTCCATATTTTGCAAATCATTGTTTTTTTCAAAGTAAGATTCCATTCTGCATATTATTTTATAAACTACAATTGTTTTTTAGCCATCATATACTGAAAACATTGTTTTTCACATCATTCCATGTTCTTCTGTGACCTCCTTTCTAGAGCTTACATCGTGTACTCTGTAGTGTGGACATATGATATATTTACTTAGGTAACCCACTTTTTATCAAACGCTCAGTTGCTGCTTACTACAAAGACCAGTTTTGCCTTTAATTTTGAAATGTCTCTGCTTGAGTAGTTCAAACCCCACGGAGGTCAGGGCTTTATGTGACAGTCTGAGGAACCAAGAAATCTGAAGGCCACTCTTACCTGGACTAACCAAGTTAACATTTGCTCCTTCTATTTCCCCTTTGGCAAAGTAATAATCATAAGCCTCACACTTTCCATAGCCCTAAGGGGGGGTTCCTAAGTTTTCAGGGACTCTTAAGGCAAAGTGTGTTGAATAATGTAGAAGTGAAGATGTGGGGCTCCTTACCTGGGAGGCTGGGTCTCCCTTTCCTGCTTCAGGAACAGAATCTTGGCTTTTCTTCCTTCTTTCTCTACGTTCTCTCCTCTTTACTTCTGCCCCAAATTGACAATCCAAAGCACTAGTTGCCCAAGTCTTATCCTATTGAGAAAGTGTTCTTGGCTTCTTAGTAATTGTGGCTGTAGCCTCAGCCTCAAGGAAGCACTCCTCCAACCCAAAATGTGGGTCTGTTCCAGCCTTCCACCCTGGCAAAGAAAGCCATTCAAAGGGCTGGAGAATATCAGACCCTGAGGGACCACAGAGATGCTCTGGTCTCCTATTACCATTCCCCCACCATTTTAAAGAAAGACAGTGATTCACCTGACATCATTGGGCTAATGGCAGAGATGGAATAAGAGGCTGTGCCAGGAGGCCAGGTGGTAGGATGATTAAGCACATGACTTTGGGGACAGATTGCCTGAGGAAATCCTATCTCTACCATTTCTGAGCAATGTGACCTTCTGTAATTTTTTTAACATGCTCAGGTCTCAGTTTCTTTATCCGTAATATTGAAATGATATATAACACCAACAGCTGTAAATGGGATACTGTATAAAACTGTAATTCTTCAGTAAACCTTAGCCATTATCATGGTAACCAAGGTTTTTCTGCAACAGAATTGACCCTAGTTCAAGGCAGAGTCCTGTCAACCTGATGCTCCAGTTGGAAAACACACCTTTTGAGAACAAAGGATGGTTTTGATGTGAATGGTGGCTTTGCCAGCAACCCACAGAAAGATTAGTCTTCCACTGTGGACAACTGTTAAGTAGATTTGCATTGGAGACACCTCGCAAATTAATCTGCTTTCTGGTCACCTCTTGCTAAGCACCACTCAGGTGACATTTGTGGGGGAAGAGTGGAGCAAGCTTCATTGGTCTGAGGGAGAATTGTAACCACAGTGCCAAAGAAAATTAACATGGCACGACCTAAGCAACCTGATTGTCATCAGAATGTAGACGATTTAGAGATTTTAGGTCTGAGGAGTCCCCTTTTCTTAGTTTATCCCTGACATCCTATCAAATTTTTTTTTTCTCTTACATGTTCAACTTAAAATTTTCTTGGAATTAAGAATATTTAGGATTGTTTTTAAAACATAGGTTTAATTTTTTAAGGTCTGTTGTCCTGGTTGCAGAAAGGAAGAAATCCCAATGAGATGGATTGATCTATCAATTAGTCAATCTATCATCTCTCTCTCTCTCTCTCTCTCTCTCTCTCTCTCTCTCACACACACACACACACACACACACACACACACACACACACACACATTTTTAAAGGTAACCAGCTTAATTTAGCTTCAGTTGTAGGCATCACTGCCAAGTTGCCAAGTTGACCTATCAGATGGCAAAACTACATCCCAGGCACAGCTCACTTAAGGACAAGCATGATGACAGGACATCTGGGAGGGGACAAGGAAGTCTGGACTCCAAAGATGGAGACCAGAAACTCCCTCAAAGCTGGGCAGGAAAATGAGAAACTCCTTTTTGGGGGACAGATTCGTCAAGCCCCCACCCCCTGCTTTTTAAATAAGAATGGGGAATAGTTTGGGTTCTTTCAGAAAGATTTGTTTTATTTATCAGAAGAAAATTTTTAAAATGAAGCCTGGCCTAGTGTCTCAGCTCACTGAAGGGGCTTCACAGCTGGTGTGGTGTAGGATTGTGTATGAGTCACAGGCAGAACCACAACAGGGTTCACAAATGCAGGCCAAAGTTAAATCATCCAGCGGGTTCTACTTTCTTTTATCCTCCTCTTCCTTCCCACCCTTTCCTCTTCCTTTTTTTCATGAAATCAACTTATATGAAGTGACTCAAATGAAAAACTACCAGACCTGCCTTTTCCCACATAAAACAAAATTGGATGATTGGTTGATTGCTTTTTAACAAGTGCAATGCTTTGACTTCAAAAAAATTAATTTCCCCTATCTTCGTAATTAGAGGAGAGAAATGTATTTTTTTTTCTAGCGTGACTTTGCATGTGTATTCAGGAAAACCTCAAGTTGTATTGCATTTTTTAATATTCTCAGTAGCTAACCAAGTTGTGGCCTAAGCCCAAGCCTTAATTAGTGCTGGTTGATATTTAGTCCTGGTTGAACGTGCTCGCAGCTCATCCTCAGGAATAAGCCTGTGTGGGTTGCTTTTCATCTTGTAGGAAATACTTGTGAATACCCCAGTACCCTGAGAGAATGAAATGAGCAATGGGGGAGCCTTGCTGTATTCTGCAAAAGGAAACAAGAACAAGTCCCTTCACCAGTATAAACTGATTTGTCCCAGAGAAGGCAGCAAGGCTATCTTCTAAGCCCTTTTTGTTGTAGAAGGGGCATCCACCCTACACAGGCTGCAAACATATTTGGGAGTGTGGAAACACTTATGCACTTACACACACAGTTCTGGAGCCAAAGTCAAGGCTCAGTATTAATGACCTGTACACAGGTGTTATGGGCAGCTGCAGAGTTAATATGTACAGCCATGGTGTGTTCACCTGCACAGGCTCACTTCTGTGGTGAACACACAGGCTCCCCTGAAAGATGATGTCGTTGGAACGTTTCCCTTTTTATTTTATTTTTTTGTCTGAAGTCAAATATTCACTCTGTCAGATCACCACTATCTTATAAGCCCAGTGTTGGCCCTCACTGCTGCAGGACTGGGACAAAGAGATGATGTTACAGTCTGGTTTCTATGGCAACAGAGGAGGGGTAATGAAAATTGAAATGTTGGAAACACCCATTCTGACAATTGTGACATAATTCAGGTTATTACAAGGACGTAACTACCAAAGAAGCAGAAGTGTCATTACCTTGCAGCTCGTGTCGACAAAAAGCTACATTGCACATTTCTCTTAGTTGGGCTGCTAAGAGGAAGGAAACATGAAACACACACGCACACACACAGGCCTCGTTTTCTGCATGTAAAATGTGTGTGTTCTTTAAAAGCCAGTGGTTGGCTGGTTTTCCGGACATGATGTGGTTGAAGCTGTCATCGTAATGGAAATTCATTGCTGTAGCTATGGTAAATCGAGTGTTCTGCCTGTGCTGAATGCATTAGTCTAATGAGATGTTTGCAGCCGGAGAGCAGGGCTGCTGGAGACTTACTGTGAGCTACTAGCACACGGGTGGAAGACAGCTTTTGCAATACTCGGTTCCCATGTGCCGAAAGTCATCTGTCTTCTGAGTCAACACTCCCGGCCTGGTCAACACCCTGATCAGGGCTCTGGTGAACAAGCTGTAGGTAAGGGAGATGCACAATTGGAGGGTGTGTCGTTGACACGGGATCCTTCTCTTCTAGCTGTCAGCACGACAGAAGACCTATTCTAGTTTTTCTGGGTTGCAAGCCTGCCTATGGCAATGCACGGTGTCCTGCACTAAAACCACTGAGTCCAGCAGGTAAACTTCAGTTCCTCCTATTCAAAATACAATGTTTGCTTTCTTAACCAGGACCCGGGAAGAAAGATGTGGCATAGAACTATACAGTTTATAAATTTTGGATATATACACATTCACTACGTTTTAACTCTGCATTTAAATACATAGAAAGTTATTTTTATTCCAAATGTGAACTCAAATAACTGGCTAGCTTTTTTGTCCACAATAATTTTTCTTTGCTCTGCTTTTTTAATTAAAAAAAATTATAGTGTGTCCTGAGATTAAAATATCTACCTAAAATTTGATTATTAAAATTGGTGTACTACGAACAGTCAAAGTGTTGTTTTTAAATTGATTTTTATCTTGAACATCCCGGATGGAATATTCCGCGTTGTCTTTGTGTTGGTTTTTCCTAATCTACCAGTCACAGATGAGAATAGTGTTTATTGCTGGTTGCTGGTTTTAATCCAGATGACCGTGGAGTGTTAGAGATAGTTTCCCAAGTTCAAGTACAAAGTCATCTCCTTCCCAGGTGGAGCACTATGTGATCTGAACTGGTCTCCATATGTTCCCTCTGGAGCCTGAGATGTCCTCTCTGTGTCTCTTGCTGGCAGGACAGGACCTGCCGGGGACTGTAAGGTGCGGCTGCAGAGTAAATCATTTTACCAGAAACTGATGTGTTTGATCAAAGTTTTCTCCACTATCTGTGACAGTAAATGAGAGTGGTTGGTCGTGTTACCTCTGGATTCTATGACAGTTCTCAAAAGGATTAGAAAATCAGCTTTCTGAGAAAGAGGCTTTTTAGTTGTCTCAGGCACTGTGGTTCTTGAGAAAGTCATCCAAGCGCTTCAGAATTGAGGTGTTTGTTGTGCACTGTTTTTTCTTCCTTTCCTACCACAGAAACAATTTTTGAAGAGTTAGGGACATAAGTTGCTTTCTTTTCTTGAGACTGTTTTTTGAAGATAGAATATATGGAATAAAATCATAAAAGTATAAAAAATATAAAGGCACTCATAGAGCAGTATTTGCGTGGGACTCATTTTGTGTTGCTTGATAGAACTATCTTGAAAACAGGGATTGTTTGAATAGTACCGAGTGATTGTCAAAACTCAAAATGTTAATATAGAACCCCTGTTTTAGAGAAGTTGTTTGGTGGCTTCAAAATCTACCTTTTAAACACATTTGTGACATATTTTTAAAAAATATAAATGCATTTTCTTTAACTCTTTAAATTGTGTATGTGGAGGAACTCTGTGTTAGGTTTGATAAATTGATCAGTCTGTTTGATTTATGGGATTATTTTAAAAAGTGCAGATCCCACAAAAACTCCGTTCTTTTATGTGTGACATGTTTAAATTTCTCTCCTGTGGCACCCAGATTACTTTTTATTTTGTTGCAAAAGAGAGAAAGCCAAAGAACAGTAATAACAAGACAAAAAAACAATAAAAGAAACAAAAGTGCATTGCTTTCTGTAGGGTGTTTGCTTTTGGTGGTGTGTTTTCGCCCATCGAAACCAGCTAAGCAGTTTCACTTTCTGGTGCTGGGTCCCCGGGTGGGGGTCGCTGCTCGCCTCTAGCAGCAGGTAAGCTGAGCTGATCAGCTGCTGGGAAATGAGCCAGATACAGTGACCCTGCCCTCAGAACTTATGGCATGAAAATTCAAAAAAGTGATGACTATTAAAATGTTCAATAAGATTTGCTAATGACCAAAAAAAAAAAAAAAATCAGGCAATACTCCAAAAGGATAAGGACAGAAATTTTAAATTTTTAAAAACTCTTAAGAATGGGAAAAATCACAAACAGATTGCTTCAAACCTCTTCTAATGTGGTGGCTTTTATTTAATCTCATTTCTAGATCTCAATTACTTCAGTAAGTTTAAGGAAACATAACTGAAGTTCTCTGAAATCATAATAAGAAATGCTCAGACAGGAATAACCTTTACATTGTAAATCTGGGGAGTTAAAGTTTAGAACATTTCATAGGTCTGTTGACAATTTTGCAAGACCCCAGGGCACATGACACACACCTACGTGCATCCCTTGTGACTTTTGGACGGAGGTGGTGGGTAAAGCTCAGAGCTTCAGAATTCCAAGTACCTCCAGTTTACTTCTCCCACTGATCCCTGAGATTTTATTTGGGGATGGAGGGATAAAGGAAATGAAGAAGGACCCTCTTGCAATCTGATCATCAAGAAACGTAAATTCTAGCCTAATGTTTTTGGGGATGGTGTTTGTGAAAGCAGTCTCCTTGGTTGTGAGCACACAAGCTTCTTTCTATTGGTGGGCAAATTTGACATTTCTAAGAAGGAGCTTTTAAAAAATGCATCCTCAAACATCTTATTTCTTAACTCTGCCATCTCCTGAAAGGCTAGTTTGAGATTTACACGTTTTTTATTTTTTTTCCTTCTAAGACAGATGACAGGTAAGGAGGGGCCAGGGGGATTTGAAACACTCTTGGGAGAAAAATCAAATACTTTGGTACAAATATAATGTAACAGAAGCCACCAGGGTGTCTAGTAAATTACCCTAAATTTTAATTAATGAGTCACAAAAGCTACACCACAAGCTTTAAAAATTACCCCTTTATCAATAAGGTGATCATTAACTTTCTCTGGAATTAGCAATTCTCTGAGCCTCGGGCAGTATGCAGCCTGGCAAGTTTTCTGGAATGCTGCCAATTTTTAACAATTGGTCCTTTGGCAAACCCACTGGATTTTAATTCAAACATCTATTCTGACATTTCCCAATGTGGTTCAAAGACCATTGAAATCACCCAAATCACGGTAAAATTTCTGAGCTCAAAAGAGTAGCTCAGAATATTTGATTTGCATTTGAATCTGTCACTTTCTTTCTTCATTTTTCCTCTTCTACCTTTTCTCTGAAAACCTCTGCATCTGCAGGAGCGCAGCACTCTGGTCCCTGCTATAAATCTCAGCTGTAAATCGCTGTGGTGAATCCTGTGTTTGTTGGTGCGCCCACACCAGGTCCGGTGCCCTGGCTGCCAGCCCACGGGGTGCTAAGTGTTTTCCATTGTTGCCGCATTCATCTCATTTTCAGCTCTGGCAAGGACTTGTTCCCTCATATTTCTGCAAACGCTCACTCGTGGTTTGTCAGATGCCGAGATTTAGATTGAGAGTCGGAGAAGAGGAGCTGTGGGCGGGAGGGCCATTTTAGATGTGTCCAGTCGGTTTGGAATTGAGTTTACCCTGATTTACACCAAGTAATGTCTGAAGAGGCATTTCAGAGCAGTCTGTGCCATACAGACCTTTTAGACAGACAGACAGATACACGCACACAGCTTTCCAGTGCTGCTGGTCACTGGTGGGCAGCCCTGAGGGGCAGCCCCATGGCCCCAGTGGCTGGCAGACAAGTGGTAAGGGATGCAAATCACCCTTCCAGAAGTCACTGGATTCTTCAAGCGTTAGTCTTGCGGGGCTCCCGCTTCTCTCAGCCAAGACAGGACGGGATACTAGTGACAAGGCTTCCTGCTGGGTTAGGCGGGCAGTTCTGACATAGGTATGAACCAAGAATGTTCCTGCCTTCAGGCCGGTGGGGTAGAGACCAGCAGCAAGCAGCACTCCTGCATTCTGGAATAAATCAGTGCTTGCAATCAGGAGGGTCCCTTTGCCATCACTGAGGAGATAAAACACCTCTATTGCTTCTTGGGATGATTGCTTCTTGGGCTACTGTTTGAAAGCAGAAAGGAATCTATCACCCTGTGGCAGTCCTCACTTTATATTAAGCTGAAAAGTCATTCCACTGAGTCTGTGTGGCACCCTGGAGTCATGGGAGTATATTCTCAGATCCACATGGCAGACTGCCCTGAGATTACTATGGTTTGTACCAGTTACATCAATTAAGTTTTATGTAGAATCCAGGGATGTGAAACTATATATACTCCTCTTTCCTCCCCCAGCTCAGGCACACTCTACCTAAATTTTTGTTTGTGGAGGGGCAGGTGTGCTTTTTTTTCTTTCTGGCAGCTGCAGTTATTGATCAGAACTTGGTCCCACCCTTATTGATTTCCGAGAATGATTGCACCTTCCTGCAGCCAGGTGCCATCTGCCTTTGAGGAAGGCTGAGGAGTGAGCGGTCTTGCTTTCTCCAGAATGCACACAACACAGAAGCAGAGGAATGGAGTTGGCTGTCATGAGAACATTAATGTGCCAGGGAAAAATAGTGTCAGTGCTGTATTTTGAAAGACGGTGATGTTGTCTGCTTGGCTCTGTGATGGTGACTCAACTTTTGAGAGCTGAATATTTGGTAACAAAAACCTTTGCCCCTTTTCTCTTCCTGTGCTGATTATTATAGACCCCAAAGCCCTCATTCTTCCAAGTCAGAAACAGATGGCTTGGAAGTAATATTAAAGAAATGGGCAGCCTTTTGTTAAGGTAGGTAGTAAACTTGGGGACAAATGCTGAGCTGGGCAAAGCAAAGAATTGGACTTAGACCCTCCAATTGAGTCTAAGTCCAGGAAGGAAAATGGCACCAAACAAAGAGGTACTGTAATAAAACCCAGCAGAGGGACCTAGTCCTTCTCCTTTCCAATGAGGATTTGACAGTTCCTCTCCTTCGCATATCTGCAGGTGCGCTTTAGAAAAGATTCAATAATAGCTAACAAGAGCACATGGCTCTCAGCTTCTAGATCTATGGATCCTTTTCTTTGGGCATTGAAGGAAATATTTCCTCCTTTTCCTTCATCTTTTATCCATAGGTTATTCTGGGACATTATTGCTATGATGAGAAAACCAGGGTTGAATACCAGGAATGTGTTTTTCCTTGGTGGCCAGAGCCAGGCCCTGAGCCCTCTCACCAGCCCAGTGTGTTCTCTGAGGGCTATGTCTGAGGTTCTGCCTTGGATACAGCTTCCAAGCCAGCCTGGGGCTGGCCTCAGGATCTGCATCCTGTTTTGACAGGCAGCCCTTGTCTTGGCGAATGAGGAAAGGAAGAACTGAAGAGAAAAACACAAGGTGTAAGCCAGTTCTGGGGCATTCATACTTCTGGTTTTGGAGCCAGAATTTGGAGGTCATGTGACTCAAACAATTTCTTTGGGTCGAACCATTTCTGAGCTTCTATAAGATTCTAAGCATCCTTCTCTTTCCTCGTGGCCTTTCAAAAAAGAGGCTGACCTCTTTTCCCCACAATTCTTTAGGATCTAGTATCCTCATTATTGGGAAATGATGATGATATGAAAATTTTTATCAATCAGCTATTGATACATGCTATTTATTCCAAAGAGACTGTTGGATGAGGTGCTGGCTATATTGATCAGAGCTGTGGGAACAGATGTCTGTCATGTTTTAATTGTGAGCAGTCTGTGGTCACTGGTTATAATTGAGCAAGTTTGGTTCATGCTATTGCCACTGTTGCATGTACCAGGGGAGTTTGCCTTGAGATTCAGGGGTCAGTCCAACAGTCTTTTGTGTGTTGCCCCTTGTGCTGGGAGTTCTCCCTTTCAGATGCCAAAATGTGCTTGAGCATATTTGAATGTATCACTTTTTTTTTAAAATTTTTTATTGTTGGCTGTTCAAAACATTACATAGTTCTTGATATATCATATTTCACACTTTGATTCAAGTGGGTTATGAGCTCCCATTTTTACCCCATATACAGATTGCAGAATCACATCAGTTACACATCCATTGATTTACATATTGCCATACTAGTGTCTGTTGTGTTCTGCTGCCTTTCCTATCCTCTACTATCCCCCCTCCCCTCCCCTCCCCTCCCCTCTTCTCTCTCTGCCCTCTCTACTGACATTCATTTGTCCCCCTTGTATTATTTTTCCCTTTCCCCTCACTTCCTCTTGTAT